>NW_015542334.1:163125-177024 GCF_001515605.1 Sinocyclocheilus anshuiensis | reverse complement strand
TGTGTGTGTGTGTGTGTGTGTGTGTGTGTGTGTGTGTGTGTGTGTGTCGTCTCCTGCTGCTCATTAACAGCTGTGTGTTTAATTATCCCCTGTGCTAATGAGCCCAGCGTGGCAGGGCCGGCATATGGATGGGCCGCTACGGATCCCAGTGAGGGACACGGGACACAACAAACATCCAGCAGGAGTCACACGCGGTTGTTTGTCATTGTGTTTTCACCTGAGAGCACGAGCGCCGCTGATTAAAGTTGTCTTATACAGTTTAATTATTTTGGGTAATTAGCCATGAGCCTTAAAGAAGCGGCTTTTGCGACGCATTCAACTTTAATAATGTGGCATATCGTCAAGTTCCTGAACACGCCCCCCCTTCTGCCATTGGTCAGTTAAACCAATAGCCCCGCCAACAAACACTAACCATTGGTTGAATCAGCTGTGCTAATGTTTTGAAAACAGCATTACACCTTTTTTTTCTTTTGCATGTTAAGCTGAGACACGAGAGGATATTCTAACCATTATAAAAACACAAAATTTGGTTTCATAATTTTAAAGCCGAGTGCACTGATCTTGTGGTGTTTTGCACTCTCATTTGTGCACATTTGCTTCAGACAACAGAGACACACTCTCAGGAGACAGACGGAGTGATAGAACGAAGATGATGATCAAATTAGTGAGACGGAGACGAGAAGAGCAGCAGTTGTGAATGATGAAAGCCAGAGAATGTGTGTAGGAGGAAGCGACTGAGCCAAACGCAGAGAGAGAGGCGTGTGATTGGCTGTTTGACACGTATCACGCTCTGAAGTGTTTCTCCAGCTCTCTCCTCCACAGTTATTAGCCTTCTATTAACCCTCCATCGCTCGTCTGGTCGCGCGCCCGCCGCTCATTTCCACGTCTAAACGGATGCTTTTATACGGCTGGTGCTCCTGGCAGGCGCAGGAGTTCTCTGTGTTTTGTCGTATTTATTTTTGTAGGAGTTGCACGTTAGATCCTCAGGATATTACAGCGGTAATAAACTCCTCTCTAAACTTTGAAAGAAGCCATTTGATTTTATTTTCACACTCGTTCAAGAACTAATGCCGTGTTTTACTCTGTAAGTGACCAAAAAGGTACAGTCTGTTTTGATAGAAAAATGTGTTAACTCAGACTAATTATTGTAAGGTTACTTTTTAGCAACAATTAAAAAAAAAAAATCTAATTTAAATAATAAAATAATTATTCATTTCTAATTTAATTTATTCTAAATAAGTAAACTTCATAAGTAAATGGAATGAAATTAAAATAGTCTAACAAAAACAGATGAGTCCTGCACACTGCTATAGCATGCAAATCATTTTTAATACATTTTGCATGCAACCTTCATCAGGCATTGTTTTATAAATAAAATAAAATCCTTTTTTTTCCAGCTGAAATCCATTGATACACAGCAGCTTTTACTTTGCTTGGTTTATTTTAGATCAGTCAAATTGTAACAGTAAAATTATTTTACATAATGTCAGTATTGATCAGTATATGATCAGAAACCAAATATGAAGGCCAAACATAAATATGATGGTAAGAGAGCAGAAACATCTCTGATATAATGACCAGGCATTATTAAAATTAGATTTTTAAAATTTTGATTATTATTATTAGTGAGATGTTTAGTGGCTGGATGTACTAAATACTACATTGCATGTTTACTTTGCATGGGCTATTTTAGATAAGTGAAATAGTATTAGTAAAATAATTTTACATAATGTCTGCATATATATGTGATTAGAAACCAAGTATGAAGGCCAGAAGTTATTGAAATATGTAATGAAATTGGGACGTTTGTTATTAGTGTGATGGGTGAACAGGAAAGTAAAGTGGCTGGAGTAGATGTGCAACACATCAAAATTAAAAACGGGGCGTGATGCTGCTAACAGTGGATGGCTTGTCTGTTTTGCACTCATTTCTTGGACACATGAGGTGGTTTTGAAAGCGGTGGAGTGCTGTGAAATGGGCAGAATGAAAGCGAGAGGGACGAGTAAAAATATATCCACAAGTGTCAATCATCGGGCAAAGTGGAGAAAATGACCACAATTGACAAAATTGGAAGAATAGGTGCTGCAGACACAGTTATCCAGTGGTGGAAAACTTCCTCGATCACAGTATGGTGACACTTCAGTTATAACGGCCCCCAGGACCAGAAATTGGTGTCATTTGGGACACATCTCCAGATTGTCCTGCTGTCCACATTGTGTTTGAGAGTCATAGGCCACACCTAAACATTTAATTAGCTCAAACCTGTCAAATGGGTTTAGAAATCAAATTTTTTTTTTATAGGACAAACCCCAATTATCATGTACGTTGTGATGTATTTGAAAGTCTTTAAAGGGATTGTTCACCCAAAAATGAATAATTAAATACAAAAAAAAAATGTTTTGAAGAATGTTGGTGACCAAACAGTTGCTGGTAACCATTGAGTTCAATAGTATTTTTTTTCCCATATTTTGGAAGTCAATGGGGACCAGAAACTGTCTGGTTACCCACAGTTTTCAGAATATCTTCTTATATGTTCAACAGAAGAGAGAAACTCATACAGATTTGGATCAACTTGAGGGAGAGAGTAAATGATGACCGAATTTTCATTTTTGGGTGAACTATCCCTTTAACTACAGAAGAGTTCATTAGGAAAAAGCTGTTGTTTCAAATGATTCAGAATATAAGGTTTGAAACCATTTCAGGCACATACAGTAGTTATTTTCACATAAATTGACACTTATTATAGTACCTCCTTCAATTCTCACAAAATGTAAAAATCGCATGCCATGTAAATCCCATGATGATCGGCCGTACGCTATTGATATCACTGCTGTGTGAAACTCAAAATGCCGCCTTCCAGAGATGAAATGGAGAAAATTAAGCATTAATTTACCCCATACAGCACTGATTTAGAAGCAAAAACAAGAATTGGCTTGTTACAGCTCCTCCTAGAGTCAGACGTGTGTGTGTGCATGAGTTATGGGTGTGGATTTGGGGATGTTTTAGGACATGAATATTTTCTGTGGTATAAATATACATGTGCTTGCATTGAGTATGTGTTCACGTGTTATTCTGAGGTCTAATCTCACTCTCTTTTATCTGTCCTGTGTGTGTGTGTGTGTGTGTGTGTGTGTGTGTTCAGGAGTGTGCAGGTGAGCCTCTCTTCATGCTGTATTGTGCTATAAAGCAGCAGATGGAAAAAGGGCCGATAGATGCCATCACCGGAGAGGCCAGATACTCGCTCAGCGAGGACAAACTCATCCGACAACAGATCGACTACAAAACACTGGTCAGTTCTGACTCAGAATCAACCAGAAAGGGCTCTGAATGAGTCAGAAACACACTTCTTTGTATTGCATCTTGTCATAGTTATCTGTATTGCATGGAAGCCCCGTTTCCACCACTGAATAAAAAATTGTGACTTTTTATCTTTTTATCGCAATTCAGACTTTTTTTTCACAGTATTGTGGGATAAAAACTCAATTGCAATTGCGAATTTATATCTCGCAACTCTGAGAAAAAAAGTCCAAATTGTGAGATAAAAAGTCACAATTACCTTTTTGATTTTTATTCAGTGGTGGAAACGGGCTTCCATAGTATTGCTTGATATAAGTGTTAAAAACTAGAATTTTATTCCGCTATATTTGAATAGGTTTATTGTATAAGTTTGATTTGTTTCAGTAGACAGAGTGTATGTGATTTATGTAAGTGGGAAGGTCTTTTAATACTCTTCAATGTGTTTCTCTGCTCTGCAGACGCTGCACTGCATTAACCCAGAGAATGAGAACGCAGCCGAGGTCACCGTCAAGTGTCTGAACTGCGACACCATCACGCAGGTCAAAGAGAAGCTGCTGGACGCCGTCTTCAAAGGCACTCCGTACTCGCAGCGGCCCAAAGTCGGAGACATGGACCTCGGTATAAAAAAGATGAATGCTGGAATACCAAGCTGTGGTTTATTGTGGTTATAGTGTGGTCTAACAACTGGAGCAAGATGTTTGACCTTAACCTCACCAGCTGGAAATCACCACAAATAACCAGCTAGAAATAGTTTTTACAGTAGCTGGATTTTTACCCCAGGTTGCTCAGATGGCTGATTTTGATGTGTGCTTTCTCTGATCAGAGTGGCGTCAGGGTCGCATGGCTCGTATCATTCTCCAGGACGAGGACGTCACCACTAAGATCGACAACGACTGGAAGCGTCTCAACACACTGGCACACTATCAGGTAACCGCAGTAGCCTCTCCGCATCCTCTGCCAGGTTGCTATGGCAATACCTCTACATCCCGCTGCCCAGTAACCATGGCAACCCCTCCGAAAGTTACTAGGTAACAATTGAAGCATAGCGCACAAGCAGGTAACCATAGCAACACTTCACAAAATACAACCACAAAAGCTGCGCTGGTCAGTAGAGATGCATTGATATAGATGTTTTGATTGATATTGATATTTTTATATTATTGCTGATATGATGACCGAAATAAGTCTGTTTTCACAAATTTTTTTTTTTTTTTTTACAAATATACAAATTTAACATTTAAAAAATGTTATATTTTCATGCTTACAAAATTGTAATTTTACAAATAGATTTCCGCATGCTCATGTTCATTTTTACAAAATTACAGTTTTAACATAATTTATTTAGAATTTATGGCTGATAACTGATAGGATGACTGAAGTTATGAGTACATGCTCACAAAAAATTTAGAATCTAGAATTTAATGTATACCTTAATAAATGTACATGTTTACATTTAAAAATTGTATATTTTTATGTTTACAAAATTGTAATTTTACAAAATAGAATTGTACGTTTTTGTATTTACAAACTTAGTTTTACAATATAGAATTTATTTCGAATTTATGGCTGATAACTGATTATGAAGATTGTAATTCTGAGCTGACAAAAAGTTCTAGAAATTAGAATCTAGAATTTTGCATGTTTGTGTTTACAAATGTACAAGTTTACAGTGAAGAATTTTACATTTTAATTTTTACAAAATTGTAGTTTTATAAGGTAGATTTGTACATTGTGTCATGACAAAATTATAGTTTTACAATATAGAACTTATTTAGAATTAAAAGCTGGTAACTGATATGATGATGGAAATTATAACTTAGCACAGCTGTAGAATTTGAGAATCTAGAATTTTACAATTATCCTTACATTGAAGAAGTTTACAAATATTTTTTACAATATAGAATGTTTTACATTATAGAATTGAACCAATATCCACAAACTGTAATTTTACAAGATAGATTTTTACATGTTTGTCTTTACAAAATTAGAGTTTTATATTATGGAATTTGCATGTAAATCTTCTGTTTTCAGTAGCTTGACTAGATTGATGCCCGTAATTAAAAATGCTAATATTGTCTGATTCTGATTGTCTCCTGTACTTGTGGCAGTAATAGACAGTGTCAGTGTCAATCTGTCTGTTGTCTAGGTAACAGACGGGTCAGCGATCGCACTGGTTCCCAAGCAGAACTCTGCCTACAACATCTCCAACTCCTCAACGTTCACCAAATCCCTCAGCAGATACGGTGAGAGAGAGAGCTCTGCTTCTCTAACACTAGTGATATTCTGAGGAATACAACCATGCAGTATAAAATCAGAGCATGAAATACTGTATCCCATAATGCAGTGGATCAAACTTGACCTTCTATTGCCAGTGTATTGCCATCTGTTGCCATATATATATATATATATATATATATATATATATAGTATATATGTTCAGTTAAGCACATCTTTTTATTTCAATTTTAGTAATTTTACTACTTAAGCTTATTTATTACAGTTAGTTGCCAAGTCAACATTCCATTGACAGTGTAACAAACTGGAATTAATCAGCATAAATTTAAATGTTTGAAAGTTTGTACACAGAAATGAATAAAAATGGCAAAAAAATAATTATTATTATTATTCCACGTTCAAAAAAAAAAGAAAAGAAGCTAGTATACAGAATATACCATGCAGTATGCAGTAACCATTACTATAGTAGTCTGTTTCATTCCAAACATAGCCTTTCTGTCTTTTTCTGTCTGTTTCTCTTTGGCGTGCGCTTGTGTTGTTGTTGTGTATCCTAATGCTCTCTTCCTCAGATAGAATGGAAATGATGGATATGAAATCAAAAATCTGTGTTTGTCAGTGAGGGAGGAAGAGAGAGAAAATAAACAGTTTTACAGTCCAGTTTTGAGATATCACTAGATAATATAATCACTGGGTGTCTCTTAATAATAAATGTGACTCTTAATTATAATCTTTCTCACATCCTCTTTTCAGTTTTCTTCAGTATTACAGTTTGTTTGCATACATTTTCCCCCAAATTCTCATGAAGTTATAATGAAAGGTATTTTTGTTCAGTTCCCCTTCAGGAACTCGAGCTACGTCGAAGTATATATATATATATATCAATCATGAAAAAGTCTATGGCGAGCGAATGGCATTACAAACGCTGTGTTCCTCCCTGCCCACGATATCTGGTGACGGGGGATACACACGATTTGTGTTTGTTTACGACTTCGATGCAGCGTCTCGTTCCCTCGGGGAACCATGGTTACATACGTAACCTAGAGACGTTCTCCCACGGTTCTCAACCCTGAATCTGCTTTAGAGTAATCTAAAACACACTTTAAGATCCTAGCAAACAGCAAGCCGTCCTCTTTGTGTCCACAGAGAGCATGCTGAGAACGGCAAGCAGTCCAGACAGCCTTCGCTCGCGGACGCCCATGATCACGCCAGACCTGGAGAGTGGCACCAAACTCTGGCACCTGGTGAAGAACCACGACCATCCGGACCAGAGGGAGGGCGACCGCGGCAGCAAGATGGTCTCCGAGATCTACCTGACGCGTCTGCTGGCTACCAAGGTAAGGAGAGAGACGTCTGATATCAAAGCTACCTTGAAAAACCTAAAGCAGTGTATGCTTAATTTGCAAAATACTTGCTAAAAAGAAGATTAAGCATGTTCAAGATAATAGATAACATCATTTAAAAATTATGGTTGATAGTACTTATCATTCGTTTATCACACTGCAAAATAGAAGGCTGAGTCAGGCGCATTGCATTGTGGGATACAGTGTCTTGTGCATGTGCTTTGTTGTATACTGCTAATGTAGTAGATCATCTGGGTATTTGTGCATACTGAGTACTTACTGCATATGTCTGTAGTATGCCATTCTGAATATACTCACATCATTTTAGTGTCATTTACACACTAATATAGTACTTATTAATATTTTGAATTTGTTTCATTTTTATATTTTTTTCATTCTTATATTTTCCTTTTCAGTTTATATTATTTTTAGTTGAAGTTTTAGTCATTTTGTTATGTGGTTTTGCCTTTTTTGAAAGTTTTTCTTATTTATTTTCTTATTTTATACATTAAAGTTGCATTTTTATTCAGCTTTAATTTTTATTTTTTAGTTTCAGTAAATAATAAATAATCAAATTTATTTTGGTTAGTTGACAATGCAATATTTATCATTTCCATTCATTTATTTATTTTTAGTTTTCATCTAATATTTATTTGAATTTTCAGCTTTATTTCACTGAACAAAAAATATTTTTAATAATAGTTTTATATTTTTACTAATATTTTTACATACTTGACAGTTACTTTTAATCAGAGCAAATCACGTTTTTACTACATTGTCCTGATGTATTTCTCAGGCAGGAGTGTTTAGTATGAGTACGGTGAAATCTGTCGCTAATATTCTCCCTCTTGACAAACACACACACACTGGAACTAATTGCCTCACTTTTGAAGCACATGTCTGATTTTCTTAGCTGATGTCCTCAGACGGTTAGTGTTGACCTTTGTGTGTGAATGACTAGTTGCTCGTTAACATTTACCAGTGCTCCCACTCTCATGGAGAACTGTATCTTAATTAGACCAGTGACCTTTGCTTATTGAGCGGTTTGGGAAAAACTAGCTCTTTATCCATCCTGTGCTCCGTCTCCGTCTGACACTACACAGATATCTGGGCTCAAACCTGCTGCCTTTCCCTGCAAATATATAGTGTTCATGTGACGAACACATGCATCTGAACCTACAGCAGTTCGCTTGAGACATTTAAAAAAGCCTGAATGTCACTGCATTATGTAACAGTATCACTACATGGGCATCAATCTCTGCAAAAAACTAGTCTAGTTTCTAGGACAAACATCTAAACATCCTTAAATCAAGACTAAAGCAAAACCACATAAGATATGTGACCCTGGAGCACAAAAGCAGTCTTAAGTCGCTGGGGGATATTTGTAGCAATAGCCAAACATAAATCTCAATTTCAAATTGACCCTTATGACTGGTTTTGTGCTCCAGGGTCACATATTAGATATTAGCTCTTGCTTTCTGAAAAATGAATCAAAATGAAGTGAGTTTAGGTCACTTTGCTTCCTAAGTATCTTGATTTAAGATTGAGATATTTGTACTGGAGAACAAGACAAAAATACTAAAGGAAGTGTATATTTACAGTATATTCACAGTCATTTTTGCTTGCAATATAAAATTAAGCGTTGTGGACATTGCAGTGATATTGCAATTAGTTTCTTAAAGAAAAAGTTTTGCATTAAGATGTTTTAATAGCATCTCTGATTTATACTTTAGTAGCATTAGTTGAGTTGGTAGGTTTCATTCATTTTTATGAATCAGTTCAGATTGTTTGCATGAATCTATGCATCTGATGTATGGCATAAACATTTCTGGGACTTTTCTTTATTATTTTTAGAGAAAATGCATTCTGTAAATATTTCTGTTTATCACTATGTCTTGTTATAATGGTGCAATGATTAAATATTATGCCTCAGTTTATTTACAGTGTAAAACATGCCTTGATTCACTGACTCGTCTCTCACAGGGGACCCTGCAGAAGTTTGTAGACGACCTGTTTGAGACCATCTTCAGTACGGCCCACCGGGGCAGCGCGCTTCCTCTGGCCATCAAATACATGTTTGACTTCTTAGACGAGCAGGCCGACAGACACATGATATCAGACCCCGACGTCAGACACACATGGAAGAGCAACTGGTGAGTTTGTGTGTGTCTCAAAATCGAGGAGTGCATTAAAGCATGCATGCTTCCTCTGTTGGTGTTTGAACGCCGTTCCTCTTTGTCTGCAGCTTGCCGTTGAGGTTCTGGGTGAACGTGATCAAGAACCCTCAGTTTGTGTTCGACATTCATAAGAACAGCATTACAGACGCGTGTCTGTCCGTCGTGGCTCAGACCTTCATGGACTCCTGCTCCACGTCAGAACACAAGCTGGGCAAAGACTCGCCCTCCAACAAGCTGCTCTACGCTAAAGACATCCCCAACTACAAGAACTGGGTGGAGAGGTACGACATTGAGACATTTCATTTCATTGGTTTTTGGTTTACACTCGAAAAACGACATGCTGCTAGCTGCATCTACAGTGTGGGATGATATATCACATCCTCATAACATATATTTGCAATGTATTGTGGATGATTTTGCACTTTTTATCTGAGCAAGTTTCATAAAGAACATGCCATTAGACTAGTTTTGCATTAAAACACGTTTTAATAGTGTCTCTAATTTATAAAAAAAAAAGGCATTAGTGGAGTTGGTTTGATTCTTTTACATTAATAAGTTCAAATTGTCTGTTTGCATGAATCAGTTGATCTTTTAGACAATATATGGAATCACTCAATGTTCACAGAGGTCTCTGTGGGGAATATTTCATGTATTAGAATTATTTTTTTCTGAAGAAATATTTCTGTTTATCACTATGTATTTTATATTGCAACAATGATTCAATATTATGCATTTCATTTAATGGCTTAAAAATAGTGTAAAAAATGCCTTGATTATTAGATTTTACGTTTAAATAGTTTGCATGTTGAATAGCATTAAAAATATGTAGATATAGTTGTTTTACAGTTCTGTTCAAAGGTTTGGGGTTGGTTCTGCTCACCAAGGCTGCGTTTATTTAATTAAAAAAAAAGTGAAATATTACAATTTAAAACAGCTGTTTTCTATGTGAATATCTGTTAAACTGTAATTGATTCCTGTGATGCAGCGCTGTATTTTCAGCATCATTACTCCAGTCTTCAGTGTCACATGATCTTCAGAAATCTAATATGCTGATTTGCTGCTCAAGAAACATTTCTGATTATTATCAATGTTGAAAACAGTTGTGCTGCTTCATATTTTTGTGGAAACCCTGATTCACTTTATTTTTCAGGATTCACCGATTAATAGAAAGTTCAAAAGAACAGCATTTATTTGAAATAGAAATCTTTTGCAACATTATAAATGTGTTTACTGGCACTTTTGAATTTAATTCAAACTAAAAAAAAATCATACTGACCCCAAACTTTTTAAATGGTTAATTCAGAAACAATTGTTTTTGGTGCTAGAGAACATTATAATTATACATATAGCAAATTAAGTGCTATATAGTGTAAGATATGAAATCTTCAGTGTGAAGGGTGTGTGAGTTAAAGCAGACGTCTGGATTGATATGTTTGATCTGCAGATGGCTGTTAAACTGCTGATCGATGGCTGTGTGTGTGTATTGTGCAGGTATTACTCTGATATCTCGCGGATGCCTGCGATCAGTGATCAGGACATGAGCGCGTATCTGGCCGAACAGTCGCGTCTGCATTTAAATCAGTTCAACAGTATGAGCGCGCTGCACGAAATCTTCTCCTACATCACCAAATACAAGGATGAGGTGAGAACCGAACGCAGCTCAGGCCTCAGAACGCTCTCCGTCTGCCGTGTCACTGAATTCACTGGGTTTTCTCGTTCTGTGTAGATCCTGTCGGCGCTGGAGAGGGATGAACAGTCGCGCCGCCAGAGACTGAGGGTTAAACTGGAGCAGGTGATCGACACGATGGCTCTTTCCAGCTGATCCGGTCTGGAAACCTCCGTGTGTGTTTATACACCAGGACAAAGCCCACAACGCTGAATGTAGGTGGTGTAGATTTTGCGTTGTTGGACAAAGACGCTCTTTCCTGTTTTGAAGAGACAATGAGGGCGTTTGGGACCTCTGATGAAGTCATGTGACCGTGTCACGAGCCAATGATCCCGACGGATCAAAGGACACTCTAATTTGATTGCGTGTTTACTATGTTTATTATTTTGTACAAATGTTATCGACTCTCCGCTCTCTTTGCCACTTGTGTTTCTGCTGAATTTTGCACAGTTTACAGAATCAACGAGCAACTGGCTACATCTCATGCACACAAAGTTGACATTACACAAATGACAAAAAGAAGGAAAAAAATAACAAAAAATATGAATAAAAATCTTGTCCTGTGCCATGTTTTATTTGAATGTTGTTTAATGCAAAAAAAAGGTTTGTGAAGTAGGAATGTGCTCTGATTGAAAAAAAATTATGACAGGAGAAATATTTCATCCAAAAATGACACGTTTTTCATTTTGACTGAACCGTTTCTTTAAAGCAGAGCTTTAATTACGGGTTCATCAGATGCTCATCTTGATTTTAGCTAAATCAGCTCACTCCACCATGTGCGCTCAGATCATTAAATGCGTTCGTCGTCCTCGTCTTTCAGCAGAAATCACTACGTTTAGTGAGACTGAGCTGAAATAAATGAATGAAAAGGAGGCAGAGTGAATTGTTTCAGATGCATGAGTCAGTGTTTCTGTGGCGTGTCGATACGCTCGTTCATCAGGCCTTCAGCCTCCGTGATCAGAAAAGAGAACTGGGCTTTTGTTTTTAATGAGATGGGCCTGATTGATTCAGACTGAGCCATCGCTCTGCTTTCACTGATCTCTTTAAGAGGAGACATCTCGTTTGTCAAACTCTTTTTGTTTTGATCTGTTTGTTTCCTCTTGAACCTGTGAGTCGTCGTTTATGAGCGAATGTTTTAGTGCTTCATAAAGTGGTACAAAATATAAAATGGACAGAGACAAAAACAACAACAGTATCAGTGAGGAAATATCATTCTAGTTTCTCTATTTTTTAATTGATCTTCCATGTTCTCAATGAGTCTCTTCCGAAGTTTTTGGCCAGTTTCTCTCATCAGATTTAACTCAAAGAGCCTGTGAGATCAACATGTCTATTAGATTTCAGTGCATCATATGCTGTTCTTCTCCTAAAAATTAACAAATTAAATTTTAGCTGGTTTACCTTTAGCATTTAAAAATTGCAGCGTTTTTCTTCCAGGAAACCAGTACAAAAATATTGATGATCTTGCTATAAACTACAACAAAAATGGCTAAATAAAAGATATTAACTGTTTTGTAAAGTAATGAGATGGATTATTAATTGGTTAATTGATTAATTGGAAATATGCCAGCAAAGGGAAACCGTACTCATCAGGCCTTTTCATGGGGTCTCTAAGGCTTATTTTACCAAAATATCAAATTAAAGTCCTGTTTATACTAAGAATGATAACTATATTAGCATCCACACCAAAGGACAATCATATTGCATATTTTAAATGTGCACTGCTGTTATGTTTTGTGAATAAAATCGCAGTTCTATTTTGCAGTGATTTTGATTTGCTTTGATTTTTGTTGTTCATCAGCTATAAAAAATAAATTTGTCTGAAAGTGATTCCAAATAAATATTTCCTTGTAATGTGGACTCTGCTAAAACATTGTGGTTAAAGTTATCATTCTTGGTGTGAACCGGTTTAATGGTTGTACTGTAACTAAAGTAAAGCTCTGCTCTGATAGTGCGGTCAAAGGCAGGTAGTCAGGTGACATCATCCTCATCCTCAGTGACATCATTCAGTTTTACCCAGAGACAAAAAGAAGAAAAACAGACTTTATATTAACACTGAAGTTTCAACTTTGTCGGTTTGGCTTTCTTCCTGCTCGACTGGTTTGTTTTGACAGATACTACGATCTGATCTACATAATCTTCATGCAATAACCTTGTGCTGTCAGCGGGTTGGTGCATGTCTTCACTTTGCACAATCAATCCTGTATCGGTTGATTTAGACTGATGGAGGTCGTGTTGGTGTTTATGGTCAGTGTAACTGCAGCGGACGGCCCGTTGACCTCCTAATCAGTCTGGTTTGACGTCACATGCTTTAAAATGAGTTCCAAACATGTCAGGATCTTCCTTCCGCTCTTGAGTTTGTCTCTCGACCAGAGACGACTCACTGGTGATGTTCTGGACATTTGGGTTGCGGTTCTTCCCAGGGACTTTCAATGTTTACACCCAACTTTCAAATCACATGTACAAAAAAAAAAATTGTGTTTTAATTTATTTATATTTTGATCCTGTTGTTGTGTTTCTTGGATTGAAATGTGTCTAAACTGGTGCTTTTGGAGTGTTCTCTGCTTTCCTTTCATATGTTGCTGTAATAGCTTCTACAATTTTCATGAATCTGCTCTTTAGCTCAAGATCTCTGTGAAGGTCCGCGTTGATAACACGCAATAATACTGCGGCACAGATACGAAAGCTCTTGTTTCTAACCTCATCCCTCTTTTTCTTTGTTTCTTTCCAGTAATTTCTGAAAAATAATAATGAAGTATCTGTCCTTCAGACCAGAAAAAAAAGATGCAGAGATGAAGCAAGACAGTTTGTGTTGTTGGTGAAACTGAAATAACAAAAGACATTTGAACAATTATGATTCAGAACTCAGACTGTCACTGGTTTCTATTCATGTGTAAATATGTTTTTTTTTTTTGCAGATTTACTACTTGTAAATAAATAAGCATCAAGGAGAAATTAAACATGTTTTGCTAAAACCTCTGTTGATCTTCATTCTGTTTTCAAATATCTAAAATCACAGCAGAAATCATGCACGATCTGGAATATTGACTCACAATGGTGTCATAGACTAAAATATGATTCCCTTTCATGGGAACTTCGAACTGCGTCCTCTTGGGGTCGCTATGGGGAACGCCTCGTCGTGACCCGTGTCTGAAGCATACATTGAAAAAACACCAACTCGTTGGCC
>NW_015542334.1:130152-162758 GCF_001515605.1 Sinocyclocheilus anshuiensis | reverse complement strand
ACCCCTAGAGGACGCAGTGTCTCGTTCCCTACTCAGGGAACCATGGTTACATAAGTAACCTGAGACGTTTTTTTTTTATTATTATTATTTTTGGGATGGTGTAATTTGGTGACTTTTGTGATTAGAAATGGTTAAATGGTCTTAAGAAATAGTCACACTTGTACTGTTAGCCGTCAAAAAAATATGAAAATACAGAGCATTTTTGGTGGACACATTCTACAAATCAGCCACAATACAAAAAAAGCACCCAGCAATGAAGGGAATAAACTGTAAAATATCAAGTATATAAAAACGACTCTTTTGATCTGGTGTGATTAATAATGCTAAAACTAACACTTCAAATCAACATAAAAAAACTAAACTTTGAAAAAGTAGTGTTTGTTCATATCTAAATATCCAAATGCAAAACCTAATAAAATTGTCTAAAAATACTGTTCTCAGCAACTAGAGATAATAAATAGAGATAATGCATAATCATTTTATACTGTATATTTACTGTATATGTAGTACATCTAGTGTCTACACTGTTAAAATGATTTTGTAAAGTTGCAAATAAAGCTTTACTTCACAATTTTTTAAATTTTTTTGTAATTATCTATATTTCTTTGTAGTTATTAAATTCAAAATGCAATACTAATCCTACTCCATTTGCACTGAATTCATTGAAAACCTTTTATAAAATGGTTTTTTGCCTAATATTTTTAAGTGCTGATGAAATTCCTTCAAAATACTAAATATTAACGTTAAAAAATGTATAGATAGCCGAGTATATTCATTGGCACATTGCGTTTATATAATGATATGTCATTTGCAGCCATATCACCCTGTAGCCCAAGACTGGTTGCCCACTGAAGCTAAGCAGGGTTGAGCCTCGTCAGTACCTGGATGGAAGACCTCCTGGGAAAAACTAGGCTGCTGTTGGAAGAGATGTTAGTGAGACCAGCAGGAGGTGCTCACCCTGTGGTCTGTGTGGGTCCTAATGCCCCAGTATAGTGACGGGGACACTATACTGTTAAAAAGCACCGTCCTTCGGATGAGATGTTAAACCGAGGTCCTGACTGTCTGTGGTCATTAAAAATCCCAGGATTTCCTTCGAAAAAGAGTAGGGGTGTAACCCTGGCATCCTGGCCAAATTCGCCCATTGGCCTCTGTCCGTCATCATGGCCTCCTACTCATCCCCATATACTGATTGGCTGCTTCACTTGGTCTCCTCTCCACCAATAAGCTGGTGTGTGGTGGGCGTTCTGGCACAATATGGCTGCCGTCGCATCAGTGGTGGACTGCGCATGCACACTGACTGGTCTAGCCTGAAAAATGAGCTTTTTATAACGCTATTGGAGCAAAAGAAACAACATTGATGAGACAGTTGTTGTCAGATTTCATTGGTGATTTCAAATATGAAATTTAATCGTACGCTTGGCGAACAGTTTTGGAGAATTTGATGTTTCCCCATTCAAAGAGATAGGAGCTGCACTTACATGCCTGAGAGGCATTTCAAAGATGGCCGCCGAGTGACATGATTTGCCTTAAAGGGACTTGGTGACTCACCGGCGCTTTGAAGACTCACACATTCTGAATCGTCAATCATGTGAACGTGCCCTATTTAACTACTTAAATTTGGATCTGTTACACATTTTTAATTGGAATATAGCCCACCATTCACAAAGCTTCCTAATAAGCAGTCTTTTTACATTACATTCAGCTAGCTTTTAGACGTGACTTATTTCTGGTCTTGTGTGGGTGTAAGTGTGAAAAGCACGTTAGAACTAAATTCTGTTAATTACAGAATTGCAGGTTTTGTGCCCGTCCCTCCGTCACCTCCAGCTCCAGCGGGACGCAGGACACATCCCACCCGTCTCTGCTGCTCAGGTGAGGAGAACTCACAGGTGAGTGTGTGTCTGATGGAAACAGACCCAGGAGCTCCAGTCATGTGCCAGGTGGCTCTGTGGGGTTCAGTAGCACCTGTTCTCCCTCACCTTGAGCCTGTCAAGAGTGATTCAGCTCTCCCTCAGAGTCACCGTTCACTTTAGGGCCAGTGAAGTGTGCCTTTTTTTTTTTTTTTTAAACAAAAACAAAAAGACAATCTGCATTTATTGACAATTCAAAAGGCAATATTTGATTGGATTTTGTTTTGCATACTAGCAGACTTCTAAACTGAGCTGCATGTGAGGTTCAGACGGTGAAGCCGCTCTGGTCTGGGCTCACAGAGGTATAAATGTGGCGTCACTCTGATTTACATGCTCCACGCAGCCTGATCCCGCCTGGACAAAGAGAGCGCCACAGTCGGGCCGTATGTTCTTTGATTTTTCCGGTGTGTTAATCACGACCTCACGTCTCTGGCTTAAGAAGCAGCTTATGGTGATTCAGTCAGAGACACTCGCACTCACTGACTCAGTTCAGAATAGAATACTAGCCTACTACTTACGGAGTACTACAATTTATATTTTGTTTACAACAATTTTTTTTTTAGATATGCATGTTCAGTGGTATGCAACATTGCTTGTGAGTGGTGTAAAGTTATCAACTTGAAAATATTAATGGCAGTTAATATTTAATTCAGTTTTCCATAGATGTTTTAATTTTGGTATTCTGAAAAAAAAGATGTTAATAGTTTAAAGTCAGCTTATTTACAGTTGAGTGCATTACATTTACATTGAATTTTCGATCTCAATACAGTGAGTTTTTCATGCAAGCAGAAAATATCTATTTGGAAGTGTTATTTTGAAGACCCCTTCCAAAAATAGTAGCTAATGTTTTAACAGATACCACAGTATTTTGGTTGTCACCATGATTATTGTTTTAAAAGCATGTAAATTGATGTTATTTTCCATAGTTTTGATCCTTACATAAACATGAACGTGGCTTCCTTTCTCAAATCCTTTCCTATAATTGCTGAACCTAAACTATGAAATATGAAAATTAAAAACAAATTGCAACTACTAAAAGCATTGCTGAAACTAAATTGAGATGTGAAGTACATTTGAAAATGGCCTTCAAATAACAAATTTGAAGATATAAAACTGCCATAACCTTGATTAAAACTATGGTTACCATGGTAAGTTTTGTCTAACACTATCGTAGTGCACCCAAACAGCTGAACAAAACGCTTGTGAGTGTGTTTTGCTGTTCTCTTGGATTCACTGAAGACTGATTCAGAGAAAAGCTGGTGGCCAAACTGGCCTGTATCATGAATAATTCTGCTGACTTTGTCTTAGAGCTGCTTTAGCCACCGGCATCTTCCAGCACAATGTTTTAAGTCGTGCTGCCGGGAATCTTTGCTGCCTGCTGGAACGTCTTCTCTTTATTCTACCACTGAGTTTGCCTGCGTGTGACTGCTGGCTGGTACCAGAGCCAAGAGGAATGACATTGCACAAGGACACATCTTCTTATTCATGGACCCTGTGGCATTATCATGCATATTATACACTCTTTCTGTCTAACTATGCTGTGTGCATGCGTGTACTACATCACTTTGTGCTTAGTTTGGTGGTGGTCATTGCTCTGGTATGAGTAAATGCATCTGTCTACACAGATTTTCATTCAAAACATTTTTTCAATGCAAAGTAGAAGAGAGGAGCTTTTTATTTAATTTGGATAAATATAAGTCTGTGATGTAAAGATGCTCTGAGAGGAAATGAATGTCTTTGGCTTATATAAAGGCAGCATGCATTGCGTTTTTTCACATTTTCTGCTCTTGTTTTCTCTCTGCCTTTTCCTTTCCCTCGCTTCGACAGCTATCTTACAATGTCGTTTCCTTTTCCTCCAATCAGGTCAAGCCCCAGAGGAGCAGCGTGTCTTTCTGATGGTAGCAGTCAAGCCTCTCATCTGCACTGAAGGATGGAGGGGGTAGGATGGATTAACAGGAACCAGCGTTGTCAGCACAAGTAAAACATACATGCACCTGTGAAAGCGGGTGATATCGGGCGATTCTGATGGTTTTATTTTAGATTTTATACATTTAAATGCAGTAAATTGAAGTGCACCATCATGGGTCAAATTAAATGTGAAAATACAACAACCACAAGTTTACTAGAAAACAAATTTCCACAGAATTCAAACACTGACGTAGTTCTACACATGCCCTGCCTTTGTTGCATTTTTTTTTCTTCATTATTTCACCTAACTTAGTAGTACAATAGACACTTTCTAACACAGCTTACCATGTTTAAATCTATTCTGCAGGGTTTCCCCAAACCAGTGCAGAAAAGAAAACGGCTGAAGCCTTACAGTAACTGATTTCAGCCTTTTTGTTAACTTTAACAATATGCTCTTTTTCCAATGCCATCCAAACTCGAACGCCCAAATCGGATGGCAGGCAGTGAGTGTTTCCAATTGGCTAAAAAAGGGAGGGCAGGCCCTTTTACTCTTGTGCTGTTTATTGCATTCACAGAGACATAAGGAGACATTTTGTGTGATTTCTTCCAAAGAACAAGGCCACTAAATATCAGTCTGGTTCTTCCATCAGGTCAGACTGACTGGCATCTATAAGTTCTAATGCAAAGGCATGTTGATGGCATTTTAATCTTTAGTAGTGCTGTAGTTGTAAGGGATGATGAGATGACACATGGATCCCGACTAATCTTAACTTGATGATCAGCACAAGTCTTGAGCAATATCTGAAATTTGTTCATTAGCACAAGCATTCTGTTCTTGTTCTTGTTGTCTCTCGTGGTTTCTCAGCCTCCAGCGTCTGAAGGTGTGCTGCTGTCCAGGGTGCTAAAGGTCTTTCCAATCCCAATCCCACTCTAACTCTAGGCATCAAACTGATCTCTGTGGACTCTACAGAAGCGTATTCATCTCTCAGAAATTATTTGTATCACCGTAAGTTGATGCAAAGAATCTTCAACACCAACTTAGTGGTATTCATGATGGTCTTGGAGTGCAGTGCATCATCCTGGATTGACTGTCTTGTTCTCTGGCATCATTTGCTCATGTTTGATGCCGTTATTGATTAGTTCGTACTCAACAGCACTAATTTTATCAACCTGCTACCTTGTAAATGTGACTTTATTTCCAGGTGGTCTGGTGCACTTTGACTCCTTGAAGTTGCATAAGGCTAGCCAATCAGATATAAACTATTTCATTTTTGTGAAATATGCATCAGAGAAGTGAACAGGCTGTGGGTGGTACGTGGGCTGATGGGTCTAGATGGGTCTCAGGTGCTGCTGGATGGCATAATCAAACACAATATTCTCATGGTCCCAGGCAGACCTTGCAGTCTGGCACCAAACAGTTCAGCTGTGCATTTCTATTACAGAAAGTTTTCTCCTCTTCAGTCAAGGGCGAAGAACTTATGATGCGAATCTGTGTCCAATAGCGTGGCCCTTATTGGGGGGTAATTTTTTTTTTTTTTTAAAGTATGGGTTCAGGCACCGGTACCATTTTTAAAGTATCGATTTGGCACTGGTATCGTAAAAAACCCAAAAGAGTAATTTTTTTTTTTTTTTTAAATGTTAACCCCTCACCCCCTCATTTGTTTCTCCAGTAGAAGTTTGTAATGTTTGCAAATGTATTTAGTGGACGGGCACCTCTAAAGAGAGAGTTTAGAGGACTAAAGAAAATGGCATAAGTTGTATGGGCTGATTTTTGTGATACTTTAATGGTGCTTTTTGGTTGACAGCCTCAGTCCTTATTATGGAAATGAGCAGTATAACCTCTTGTGCTCCACAGAAGAAAGAATACCATACAAGTTTGGAATGACATGAGGATGAGTACATAACCATTTTTATTTACGCCTTTAAGTAACCTCATCCCTGCATAATGTTATTCTAGTGGTGTTCATCCATAACATCCATGTATTTCCCTCTCCTGAGTTGCACAACCTCTCAAAGCTGGACTTGCCAAAATCCAGTGCTGGGGAGCATGCAGATTTTCTACACCAATATCAATTGGCCATTCCCATTGGATGAGCTACACTTGTACATGCTGCCAGAGCCCCGCAAGTGATTCCCTGGATGAAGACGACATGGAGAGAGTCAGAGGAAAGCAGCAGGCCTGATTGTGTTCTCCTGATCACCTGTGTTCACCTGACCCTGTGTTGGCTGGTTTCCATTCGTTCTGCTGAACCTCCTTTTCCTTGTCAAGCATTAAATCTTAAACTCTTCAACTCAAGAGATCTGTTCGAAAACCTACCGGCTGTCTATGTAAGAAGCATTTTTAAGATGCACTCCTGACAATAAGTCTGTTGCAAAACGTAGAAGCCGTCTACGATGGGTGGAAAATCCAATTTGGAAACATTTTATTTTTGCATTTGATAAAACTGCATTAATTTCTTCAGTATCCGTTGTATAACTGAAAATAGTTCCGTTGGCAAAATACATTCAAATCAGTTGAGTCGAATCTCCTGGGTACCTGTGGAGTGCTATTTGTATGATGCACTATTTTGAACGAGCTGCTGTTTGTGGATTGCCAAATCAGTGTTTTAAGAGGTTCCTTGACAGTCACGATGCTGCCTTAAAATGTAGCTTCCTGTGTAGGTCACCAGGGTTTGGAGCAGAGCCATTGTTGAGCCGTTTCAAATGACCTGCAGATAAGCTCACTACACACTTGGCAACATTACAGTTGAGAAACAAGCTCTGTGTGTTTAATTAATTATGAGTTGGCAGACGGGCCAAGAATCACATATCTGACAGAGACAGAACGCCTGATAGGACCAGATCTGCTTTAGTATCCCATGCACTTTGTTCTGGTTCAACACAAGAGTCCATTCTTTCAATGCAATGTTTTTACCTTCTCTTTCAAGTGTGAGGAATAAACTGGAAGTGATATCAGTTGTGTTTTTTAACAACTCCTCATTAGAATGGACTGCCAGAAGTTACGATAATTTTACACAACAGCAAATTAATAATCAAACGAACTATTTTTGAAATGATATCTGGACACCACTCGGTTCATTATGATTGCAACGTTTCTATTTTTAGGAAAATAGTAGGAAGTATCCAGTATATGGTGTGCAGTACTGAGTACGCAGATTCCTCACACAGTCCCTGTGTCTCTTGTTTTCCTCAGGCCATGTGTCTTATTAATGATGGGGGCGGAAAGAAGCCACACTTTTCATTAACCTCCAGGCTTCATAATTCACAAGCCCATGTTCTTCCTGCCTTCGTTTAATGTTCTTCTCTGCCAGCCGTCACAGATACTGATGACTTCCTGTGACTCTTGCTTCTTAAAGTAACCAGTCAGTGTTGACATGACGTCATTTCTCCAGCAGCTCCAGCGTGATTAGTCACATGGCGTTTACGACTCAAAGTGTTGTGGTCCTGACTTCTGCAGGTCCCACGGCAGCTGAGTAACTGCCATTGAGATGAATGGGACTGATAATGGATTCTCTTTCCAGGTATTATAGATGACACAAGGGTGAGTACAAAATGACGATATTTGCATTAAGTCAAAGCTGTAAAACAATACAATGTCGAAAAGACAAAGATACAAGACTGTGTACCTTTTGAGGTCATGAACTACTTAATAATGCAAACAAAGCATTGCAAATCAAGTAATCAACCAGTAACAGCAAAAAAAAATATTGAATTGAAAGTCAGTATTAGCAGTGTCCATATAGATTTTATTTTTTTTGTAACTGCGTAAATTGTTTGAGAGTGTAGGAATACTGAACTGATTGTGTTGTTCATAGTGCTGTATGTGAGTGTGTGGTCATTATTATTTTTTCCTGTGTTTCCATGGTAACAGATACTTCTCTGATTGGTGGATCTCACTTGAGGACTGTGGGTAATGAAGCTTGTCTTTGGCCTGTGTTGAAGGGTTTATACATTATCCCTAAAAATCAGTTTCTCTATGGAGAAGATGAATAGTATGTCTTCTTCCAGACCAGAACACTACTGTTGCTCTCTGACACTGTAGAGAAAGTTTGTCACAGACACTGTGGTAATAGATGAGGAGGATCTCACTGTACTCTGTATGAACCTGAAAACTTTATTCAACTCTCAGATCCTTGAGTCTTTCATTGTATAACATTAATCACTGTTGACTCATGAAACTTTTCAAAGAGTATTCAGTTCATTCTGTAGTTTCTGAAGGTCACTCTAAAGAGCATTGAACTTGAGAAAGAGATAGACAGCATGTTCCTTGCACAGAAATCTTGGCAGTGTCTATAAAAAAGGTACTGGAGTTGGAATTTAAGCTTTAAATCATGAATAAAGTCATTTTTCTTTTCAACAAATGGTTTGTGAAAGGAGGTGCTTAATCTTGCACTTTTGTTCATCCAGCTTGGGAGGTGAAAACCTATTTTATTTTCTGTATTTTCTAGGTTATTATTTTTGCAGGACTGTTACCAAATGCTTTAGCATGTATGAACAGTTTATAATGTTTGAATGTGTGATTTTATTATTTTCTGGCAATAAACACAACTGAATGGGTAACAAAGTTTATAGTTAGACTAAATGCAGCTGTGAAGCAAGCTAGTTTAAGACCAAACACTGGTTTTGCAATTAATTGCATATTATTTTAATTGATGTCTAAATTGTGAATCTTTTGACACGTTATGATTTTACTCATAAAGAATACGTTGAATAGGCAACTCCAGACTAACTCTTTCTTTATGCCCCTTGTGCCAAAATTGTATTAATAAATAGATAAATCTGGATATATAGTTTAATTTATTAATTAATTTATTATACTATTTTTCACTTGTTTCTCATCATAATTATAGCCTTGGTAGCTGGCATGGTGCTAAATTATAAACCTACAATTACTGGATACAAGACCAGTTGTATGTTGGGAGGGGTTTTGTGTGTGTGTGTGTGTAATGCAGAAAGTTTTCTATGAGGGGTAGGTTTAGGTGTAGGGTTGGTGTAGGGCTATAGAAAATATGGTTTGTACAGTATAAAAACCATTACGCCTATGGAGAGTCCCCATAAACCATAAAAACAAACCTGTGTGTGTGTGTGTGTGTGTGTGTGTGTGTTGTCATGTTTAAAGCTCTGTACTTTTTATACTGTTATTGTTTTTGTTTTTGTTTTTTTTAATAATAGTTCATTTAACATTTAATGGTTCTTGCTCCAAGGAACACAAGATTTGTGCTTTCATTGCCTTATTGGGACACTAATTTGTACCCCATTTATGTGAAGTGCCTCTGTGCTTTCCTTTATCCGTTCTGAATTTTCTTTAACCATATTGTGCATTTTCTCATTCTCTTTAACGGAAAAAATAACACACTTCAGTAGCCCTTCAGAAAGCTGTGAGACTCCACCCTGGCGCTGCATCCTTCTGATCTAAAGCGAGAGAGAGACGCAGAGGACAATGCAGGAGAAACAGCATGGAAAGTCTTGGTCTCCATGGTAACGTGTTTCTGCTGTATATACAGCGTTTTAAACGAAGACGGCAAGAAAGTCATAAGAGACTGTTTATTCTGTGGTATGCCGTAAATAAAAGAAACCTCCACATAAATATCACTGCATGCATTTGAATTTGAATCACACAGTAGTTTTCTCATAGTTTTGTCTTTCATCTCTTTGTGCTTGTTAGAAGTCCATGCGGATATGGATATTAATGTTGTTGTGTGTGTTGAAATGAAATGTTTTGGTTGCAGGTGTTCAGAGGAGCAGTAGCAGGTGTGGATTGGGCCTGTTTTTCTCTCGATCCTCCTCCATCTTTTCATGCTGTTGAACTGGAGGGACGAATGGATGTTGGTTCACATGCGAGCGTCTCTCTGATTCTCTCGCTGTGTTCCTCTGCTGTGCCCGCTGTCACATCGAATAGGCCCAGCAGGTCCATCGTGCCCCATTTCTCTGGGTTTGCTCCACAGATGTTTCTGGGTCAATAACCTGACCGTGTTTAACATGACTGTACACTCGCTTTCATCACGTGTTACCATAGAAACACACCCTCCTGTCTGTGTTGATTCATCATGGATCACATTCCGGCCTTTCTGTCTATTCATCTTAATGTAATAGTAATTTAGGAATAAGCTGAAACAATGACTACACTGAAAATGACTCAATGTTTTTTTTTTATTAAAATATTGAAGATATTAAGGTTGAAATATTATATTAAGAGAATTTATCCTGAATCTTATCTTTTAACCACTGAGTTGTTCACATTGAGATTGATATATACACTCTCAGAAAAAAAGGTACAAAATCTGTCACTGGGGTGTTCCTTTTCAAAAGGCACACCTTTGTACCTAAACAGTCCGTATTGGTACCTTAAAGGTACATATTAGTACCTAAAAGGTACAAAAGTGTACCTTTTGAAAAGGTACTGCCCCAGTGACAGCTTTTCTACCTTTTTTTCTGAGAGTGTTTCAAACTTTAAAGTTGGATCTTTTAAAACAACATTACCAAACAAATTCTGTTATACATTATTTTATTTTTAGTTCTGTAGCCTGTTTTGTCTTTTTTTGTGTTATAGACGTATTATAGTTTTTCTTTAGTTTTTCTTTAAATGTATACATGGCAGATATTGTCTTTTTTTTCTGCTAAGAATGATTTTAAGTACTCCTAATAACACACTTTAGTCTTTCTCTGCATCCCTCCAAACTCGCACACAGGGAGCATCTAATGTGCGTCATCTGTTTTATAAAAGAAACATTTTTGATTGAATTTTGCATCTTTTAGAGACTCGTTGCAAATTACATACATTTCATTTTTGTCAGAGGCTCAACTGTGTGTTTGCTAGACCTTGAAGATGATTACAGGTTATACCATTAGAAGGAATATTCCACAGATGTTCTTTTAGACCCTTCAGAATTAACTTTATTCAGAGTTAGTTCAGTGCAGACAATGAAAATAAATGGTGTCTGACTCTGCCATGCTCCATAGAGGACAAAAAGAGAGCACTATATCATAGTTTATTTTATTCAAGCACTGTATTCCAGATCTAATAACGTCATATCATAATGTTACGTGACACAAAAACCAACGGTGTTCAGCACAAAACCATTATACTGTATATCTTCAGAAGATAAGTTGGAATAAGCTGTATCTACTATTTTATGACACTTTTACAGGATTCCTGTGCAGTTTGGAAAAGTATGGAATTTGATTTGAGTAATTTCCATGTCTGGAAAAGTATGGAAAAAAGAAATCAGAGTATGGACAAATATTTGCATTTCCAGACTTTTGCCCCATTTAGTTCTCTATAATAGAAAATTAAGAATTTAATGAAAATAAATGTATCATGCAAGATGTATGTTTTCTTGACAGCTGCATGTTTAATGATTCTTTAGTGATTTAGTGAAACACGACTGAATTCAAGGTGCACATTTTCATCATGCAAAAATGCAGGTTATAAGCATTTTAGGTTTCTTCTCACAATATTCTTAGCATTGTATTACAGAGCCTCGAAAAGAATCTTTGCAAAGATAAAAAATATACAGACTTTGTTGTGCACACGAGAAACCATTAAACTTTGCAAACAGGATGATGCTCACTGAGCCACCTATTGCACCGTCAGCCCATTTCGCAGTGTGTTTTTTTTGTCTGTCGCAGAGTATGCGTTAAAGCAGACTTATGGCCTCAAAATATGACGTACTGCCCTAAAGAGAGCCACATTTTGAACACTTTTTTTTACAGTACCAGTCTTTTTATAGACCCTTGAACTTGGCAAATAGGACTATGCACACAGCCGTATTGTGCCATCAGCTCATTTCGTGTCATTGTTTCTGCGCCGCCACAGAGGATGCATTCAATTGGACATTAGGCCTTGATATTAGAGGTACTACACTAAGGAAAGCCACATTTTGAGCAAATAGAATTCTATTCATGTGCATTCATGCTCTCATTTTCTTCATAGTAAGATGGCAGTGATGCACAAAGTAATTAGGTTATAGTATATATAAAACTAGAAAATGTAACATGTAAGCATGCAAAAAATTCCCATGCACATGAAATAGTTTTTTTTTTCTTTTTTTTTTTTTAGTGGCTCTGTATGTTGTCACTTCAAGAAAATCTATGTATAAGCCCCTGAGAAAATAAAAATATTTACAGATAACTGTAATATATACCAAATATAAAGCTGAAAATAATGCTAGTATGGAATTTTGAATTGGAAAATGTGTAGGAACCCTGCTTTTATTGTGTTTTTTTTACAGCGTCTGTCCACATTCCCTGTCTGTTCATGGAAAAGAGCAGCATGAACCTGCTATTAAACATCTCTTTTGTGTTCCACTAGAAAGAAAGTCCTATGGGTTTGTACCGACATGAAGGTAAGTAATGAGAGTTTTCTTTTTTTGGGTGAACTAACCTTTAGAAAGCGATGGAAAAACTATTTTCATACCTGCAGAATAACTCATGCCACAGTCGATAATAGAGCTTAAATAATAGATCACAGCCAAATATATATAATGTATGATGATCATTAAATTTGATATTTTCCTCAAGTGAAGCATAATGCATCTGGGTAGTGGTTTCTGTTCATTATCAACAGTGCGACATCCCGGACATATTCAAGCTACATTAAAATACTATATGAGATCTCAACAGTGTCTCAAACTGTGCTCAGATTTGCCAAGATACTAACATCTGCAGTCAAAAATCAGACGTATAGCTCTATATTCTTACGGATTCAGAACTAATGACTGATTTGAGTCTCTTTATTTCTCAAGGAATTAACAGGAATTGAATAAACATGAGACAGATGTGATAGTTGAAAATCGACATAAATTAGACCGCTTTTACACTGTAAGGCCTAATGCAGAACTGATATTTTGACATTTACATTCACTGAAAACAGAACCGAAAGTAGTAATCAGATGATATTTGGCTATTTTGAAATTATTGCCAATACTTTTCAATAATAATTAATTTTTTTTAAGCCAACATTTTGCACAACATTTATTCATGAATTTATTCATTTTCCACAATTTTGTTGTATATCATATTTAGTGCATCTCAAAAATCATATACAGTGTTTGTTATATGTAAGTTGGTTGTCAGTTGTTGTTTTTCATTGCTACTGCTAATGTTACTGCTATTTTTTTTTTAATACATTGATCTTGCCTGGAAAGTAGCCATAGATGCTGGTATGGCAATAACAAACAAACAAAAAATTATAATTTTGCTACAAATTTTGTGTAACGGCTTTTTTATCAGCCATCCTGTGCTCTAGATATTGATATCTACATAACCGTAATAATGGTCCATCACTAGTCAGATGATTTAGAGAGAATTTTGAAAATGTCCCAAATCGGATGAAAAAAAAAATCCAAATCTCATATGCAACAAGATCCAGTCTGATACAAAATCATAATTGGTTGACAGTATAAATGCTGCCTAAGTTTCCTGAGCTATAAAAGCGCAACCTCAGAGCAATAAAGTTTTCCTCTGGGATTACAGATATTTATAAGTCTGTGGTTATTATGGCATTTGATTATTTGCTGCTACTGTTACACACAATGCTCTTTGAATTCACACTGTTCTCCGTCAGCATTACAGGGCTCTGATGCTGGAGTCGGTTCATCTGTAGGCAGGAGAGGAGTGTGTCAAACACATTAGCAGATGGTGAACCGCATCAAAAGAGCCGCTGGGCTGCACTACTGTCATCAGAGATCAGAGGCCGCGACACTGACCAAACGGCATAAGTGAAGAGAATGAAGAGTCAAACAAAGCTCGTTTTCTGAGACGTGCAGATGGAGGGGTCAGAATCTGGCATAGACGGTGTGAAAACATGGACCCGACCATCAAATAGAGACTTTGTGCCATCACAGCAAGCAAGCCGTCAGTCGGTTACATGAACGTATTTGTGACGTCTGCAGATCTCAGATCAGTGAAGTATGATTTTGAACAGGAGTGTTCCTCGTAATCAGTCATCAAAATGTAAAAACCTGCTCCGCCTCTGAAACAGGTTTCCTTTGGACTGACGCCAGTAACTCATAATCAAATCATCACAAGTCCTCTCATTTTTCAACCATGGTATGTACCCCCTTTCTTATGATTCAATTAATTCATAATTAATAAAATGAAACTGTCCTGCTGTCCATTTTCTCATTAAATATTCTGTTCCACTCTGAAATAAGTCAGATTGCACACTGTATTGTCAACTGTGTTTCTCATTCTTTCAGAAGAGCCCATCATGCAATCAGTATGGTACGTTTGTGACATTGGCAATAATTCAATGGTGGGAATCTAGACTTTTTGCTGAACGAAAAACCCACAGTTTACACCTTCAGACTTAAGAGTGTTCCTCGTAATCAGTCATCAAAATGTAAAAACCTGCTCCGCCTCTGAAACAGGTTTCCTTTGGACTGACGCCAGTAACTCATAATCAAATCATCACAAGTCCTCTCATTTTTCAACCATGGTATGTACCCCCTTTCTTATGATTCAATTAATTCATAATTAATAAAATGAAACTGTCCTGCTGTCCATTTTCTCATTAAATATTCTGTTCCACTCTGAAATAAGTCAGATTGCACACTGTATTGTCAACTGTGTTTCTCATTCTTTCAGAAGAGCCCATCATGCAATCAGTATGGTACTTTTGTGACATTGGCAATAATTCAATGGTGGGAATCTAGACTTTTTGCTGAACGAAAAACCCACAATTTACACCTTCAGACTTAATTGAACTAACCTCTTTAAATTAGCATTCTCTGATTATTGCCAGCTTTGGTACTAGACTTCATTATCATTCAGGTCATATTCGCACCTTTTGGCCTTGTAATATCTTTAGTAGTTATTTAATTAGAGTAAGATGTGCTAATATTGATATATCATACTGACTAAATGCTGGTTTCCTTGCAGGGCTTGTAAATCACTACCTCATTTAGCGTTTGATATTTTTGCACTTATTCTAGACATTTGTCAATTAAGAATATTATAGTTGAAATTTAACTCACACTTGAATACTTAAATATCCAGAGATATTCAAACCACTATTGCAATAAAACTCGCTCAAAAAGTCTCATGTAGTCAGACTTCTAATGATCAGAATAAAGTCCACGTTGCAGTTTATTCAGGCCAAGAGCTGTCCAGACAAAGTCTAAAGACTGTCTGTTCAGCACGAAATGCATCCAGTCATAGTTTTCGATTTGATGTGCCATTTAGAGGCGGGTTTATGTAAAGTACATCACGCTACAATAATAGACAGAAAAAGATTATTTAAATAATGAAACAATGGCACAGAAAATACTGAAAAGGATTTGTTTCTATCCAAATGTACTGTACTTATTTCAACTCAGTAAAGAGGATTTTGTTTCCTGGCAGCTTGTGTGTATTTGATCCCGGAAGTTGCATAAATCCAGCCAATCAGATGAGAGCTTGCCAGATCAAGTAAGTACTTTTTTTTTTTTTTTTGATGCAGTATGCATCGGATGGTCAGTAAACAGACTGTGAACTGTGCATCTGAGACGGGCAATAAGACACTTTATTGTGTCTGTAGAGGGATTATGGTAAAGTGGGGGAAACCAGTATGAAGTGTTATTGACACAGTAGGATTATCTTGTGTTTGAAGTTCTCTCACATGCATTCAGATTCCCATTCATAGACTTTAAGACACAACCAAACAGTTGCTGAGTCACTAGACAGATCCAGTGTATTAAATGGACAAATGTTTTGTTTTAGTATTTGTAATTAATGTTCAATCTGAACTGTCATAAAAAATAATGAACTCTAAAACTATAGTGCAAGCCTGTTATGTTTTCCATTTCTGAATTTGGCAGCAGCTTTGGTTTTCTGTTAGACATGCATTCATCTGAATTGTTTCAAAAATGCTCTTTTTTTTTTTTTAAAACATAAGGCAAACGCCATAACTGAGGTTGATGCTCAAGACAAAGCATGCATAAATATTTTTTTCTGTTGTTGTGTGTATATATAAATAATACAAATGCATTTTGTGCACATAAATATATATTACTCTCTCACATACACAACTTTCATAAACACACACATGCAGACAAGATGTTGAGCAGAGCTTTCTAGTTCTCAAGGTGTTCCACTGTGTGCACGTCAAAACACATAATGAAAGGAGACAGATTGAGGTCAATTTGACTCTCTCTTTGTTTTAAAGGGTTTGAGGGAAGAAATAGACACACTGAAGCATGAACAAATCAGTATGACTAACAGAAAGAGAGTGACAAGATTTGTGTGTGTTTGAGAAGGACGGGACTGGGACGTGTTTGTGTGCGTCTTGGCAGTGAATGTGTTCACTGGGGAGAACATGCAAACACACTTAGATCTGTTATAACACACATTTTATGTTATTATTCATCTTTTTCCTCCTCATGCCAAAAGAAGAAAAATCAAGCATAACACTTTTCTGTTCTGTCACACGTTTTGGAAAAATCCACATATTTCTCACAGTATCCAGTGTTGTTCTCTAACGTCACATTATGTGAGAACTGCGCTGGAGAAAATCATATTCTTCATCAGTATTTTTGTCATGTTTTGCAGTAAAAATGTCTGGTAACCCTTTACAGTGCTTCATTTGTTAACATTAGTTAACTACATTAGTAAACACAAACTAATAATGAAAATACTTCTACAGCATTTAATAATCCTAATGTACATTTTTTTTTGTATCGGTTACTATAATTTAATACACTGTGAACTAGCATGAACAAACAATAAACAATTCTATTTGTATTAACTAAGATTATAAGTGCTCTAAAATTACATTGCTTTTCGTTAGTTAATGCATTAACTAATGTTAACAAATGACACTTTATTGTAAAGTGTTTTCAAATGTCTAAACTTAAGACAAGATTTGAAATATATATTTTATGTGTGTTAGTGTTTGTTGTTGTTGTTTGTTTGTTTTCCTCTTTTAAGCATTATCATTATTTGTGCAGATATGATTTATGGATGTAGTTCAGGGGGATTGAATCAAAGAGGTTCAAATGAGTTCAAGTGTTGCGAACTGAAGGGTCACTTGTCATTTCTGAGACCCTTTTTCCCTCCAGATCGACTGATATTTCACTAATTGCAGTTCAGGCTCCCTGGAGCATGCTGGGATTGAGGGGTGCAGTGGTGACGAGGCCAAAGTGAAATCCAGATCTTGGGGGAGAAAAAAAAAACACTGTACATGTTTTTGCTTTCTAATCCTTAACTATCAGCTCAGAAACACATAAAAACACAAATGCAGAACTGAATAGAGTTCATTGCAGTTGCACAGTTCTGTCATGGCAGTAACTTAAGTGGGTGATGAGGTAGCGTTAATATCATGTAGCTGCTATAAACAGTTGTTTGACAGATCAAATGAAAATGAAGATAAAAATGAACATTTGAGTTATGAATAATTAAGTTCAACAACCAAACTGTGCTCAAAGGATATTGTAGGAAACATCTCAAGGACATCTACACAGGCTTCAAAAGCCATCTAGATGAAGACATCTCAGTAGACAAGATATTTTACACAAATAAATTGAAGCTTTATCGGCATTTATTGTCTGAGAATGCAGCATTTCTGTAAGTAATGTTTAATTTTCTACTTTTTACTTGATCAAGTGCAACCTCCAGCTCTCTCCATTTTTTTCTGCAGTTCTCTCTCTCTCTTTCTTTTTCTCTGTTTGTCTGTCACATTCGATCTGCGTTTTGCACAGATGGAGGGCTTTGGGGTCCAGACTGCTGCTTTACTCAGCTGGTTAACATCGACTGTTCCTCCCTGACAGCGTGTCAATACTTACCAATTTACAAGCACATTAAAAATCGACCCCAGATAAAAGGCCATTTCTGCTAGAAATACATTTGAGCAGAGAAAGAAACAGAAAAAGAGGTGAAACCACTTGAGGGAGAAGGGACAACCAGTGAAATTACAGCCTTGTTTTTGTGTCTTAGAAAGAAAGAGCTTTTTTTTTTTTTGTAAGCTAGCACTGTTTTGTTTGACAAACAGATGCAGAACATAGAGGGATAAACATAGGCCTTTTTCATTTGTGTGAGCTTGACTGAGCATCACTGCTGATCCAAAAGATCTCTATGGCTCCAAAACCTAGTGAGCTGCCTATGTAGGCAACATTTTTACATTTACATGTATGCATTTGGCAGACTCTTTAATCCAAAGCAACTGACAGTGCATTCAAAGTACACATTTTCTTAGTTCTGGCTTGCTCTGGGAATTAAGCGCATGACTTTTGTTAGCGCCAAGCTCTGTTTGAGCTACAGGAAAGTAGGATTTTAAGGCATCACAGTTGCATTGGTGATAAGTGCACTACAGTGTAATTATGCATTGAAGTACTGAGTCATATTAATTAACTACATGTACTTATTTAGAAGGTTAGGGTTTAGCTTAGGGTTACTTGCATGCAATTATGTAACGTGTAACAAAGACACCTTAAAATAAAGGGTTACCAGAACTTTTATTACTTAAAAAAAACCAAAAAAAAAAAACACCTAAAATAAAATATAATACATTTATAAAATATAAATAAGTCCTTATCTTTTTTCAGCTAGTTGCCAAGGCATCTTTTCTTATTTCCATAGTTTAACTTGATGAAAATAAATAAAACTAAAACTGAAATAAGTTGTTAAAATGTAATTATTTAAAAAAACTAATTAAAATTACAGAAACACACAACACAACTATTTAACTGTAATTAAATTGAAAACAGAAAAACAAAAAAATAAAACATTCAAAATATTAAGACAAATTATAATAGTATCTCAGTTATACTAAAATAACACTGGCATATATGCAATTCTCTGAACGTTACTTCTACATGACTTTACTTCATTTCATGTTTAATTCAGCAAGTGGCATACAGTTATCTTCTGTTATCAGTGGATTTATTTTTTTGTAATTCAAGTCATGTTCAAAATCTTTTAGATAATATGACTTCTGTTTCATTTGTCACACCGTAGATGGTTGGTCAAGTTGAGTGCATTGCAGTGTGCTCTGGTTGTGTACTGCATATTTTGGCAATGTCGTAAGTAGGTCATTCGGGCATTTCATGTAGAAAATCGTCATGCTGTGCGCTGTATACATAACGCATGCTTCAAAAATAAAGAGTCAAGTAAATCTCAAGACCTCCCAATACACAGCTGACACCTTCATATATGGCCTTCAGGACGCCTGAGAGGAAATCAGTGCTTTGCGTGACCTCAATATTGCCTTTAGAAGGAGATGAGAGAATGTCTTCTGTGATGATTTATTGATCTGAATTTATATAATGAATTTTATATCTATGTCAATATGTTTATAATGATTAATTCATTTACAACCGTGTTAATTAATTATGAATGCGTCATGGGGGAAGGGTCTTGTTGTTAGGGGCAACGTTTTTGAATGGCTTTGCAATGATCAGATGTGTTGGGGGTTGAGGACTCTCTAAAGTCTGTGTGTGTGATGATTAATTTATGGCCCCTGAACCCTTGAGACCTCAGCTAGAGAGAGCAGACGAGTCTCAGTCAAATAAAGGACAGCCCAGAAAGAAGAAATTCTCCTCAAGAAAGAACAAACAGCAGCAGGACTGTGGTACGAGTCCTGGATTTTCAGTCATTCAGTGATTCGTTTTCATGATGGAAAGCCATATTTTACAAAAACTTCTACAAAATCTCTCATTTTATGCATGTTTATTTATTTATTTATTTATTTATTGTTATTTTTCTAGATTTCTTCAGATCTTTTCCACATTTGTCTCAGATCATCTTCTATGCTGGCCAAAAGCTATTAAAAGCTTTTCGATGTACCAAACGGTTTACATGTAATGCATCAATGAATTCAACATGAAGACACCAGACCGGATCTAAGGTTGCATTTCAGTAAGGCTTTGATGTATTGATACGAAATTTCTTCTGAAAATGGCAAATCAATTTGGCACCACCTATTGGTCAAAAGTCATAAGCATTTGTACATCTGCTTGGGATGCTTATTTTGGGATGTCCTATTAAATTTACTTGTAACGTTTATGACACTGAAGTGCCTTGCACTGTAATTGCTGTTTGCGGTGGTATTATTCTGATTAGTACTGATTGGCTGTCAGCCAGATCACTCTCATCCTTCATTCTGTCTCTCTCTTTCTGTCTGTGTGCATCATTCCTCATGCATCATGCACTGTGTCATATGTTACGTCCTCAGATGTTTGTAGAAAGAGAGGCAGAGTAAATGGGTTGGTCATCTGTCTGTCAGTTGGTTATTGTTAATCTAGCGCCATCAATCTCATGCACTCTGATTCACCAGTTTCACCATTTACATGTTTAGCTATTTAAGACAAAAATACTGGTTAAGAATCCTCTTTGTTTTGTTTTTGTAGTGCATGTTAGAAAGAAAGCCATATGGCTTTGAAACAACATCCGAGTAAATGATGATTTTGGTTGAACTATTCAAGTTCAAGTTCAAGTCATTTTAGTATTCGTTTTTTGCAGAGTGGAACACAGATGGAGTTTTAATGATGAATTAATTTTTATCATATTTCATTACCTCACTGTGACTGGACGGACCAGGTTTCTGATCACTGATGTGGACGGTCATGTGTTGGTGTTCATCTGTGTGATGTCAGAAATCTGCAGAAGTTCAGAAGGAGTCTTTTATGCAGTTTAGTTTCAATAAATGCCCCCTTTTTTAAAAGGAAGCTTTAATTTTAATAGTAAGTTTTAATAGTTCACTCTCTTATCTGAAAATGTGAAGGAAAAATTTACTCTTTGTGATATGAGCACTTTAAAGTTAAACAGCTGTATATTATTACTTAAAATTGAGAAGAGCAATATCCTCAAGTGTAGTTACAGTAGGCGTGCGCTGTATGGCTGAGCATCTGTGTGTGTGTGTGTGTGTGTGTGTGTGTGTGTGTTAAAGCAGGTTAAAGCCTTCTGAGTGTGTGTGTTTGAAAGAGATAACTTTGACAGCTTAAGGTCATGTGGAATGGCAGAGCACATCTGAAGACGAAACGCCTTTGATCACAGTACAAGGCAAAGAATATTCAGAGTCAGCTGTGTGTGTGTGTGTGAGTGTGTGTACAGGTATATATGGTTTATGAGGACACACGTGTATAATGACATGGGTACTACAACGTAAACATGGTTTATGAGGACACTTCCTGTGTCTTCGTAAAAGAAAAGGCTTAAAAAACATACAAAACTGTGTTTTCTGTAAGGGGTAGGTTTAGATGTAGGGTTGGTGTAGGGCGATAGAAAATACAGTTTGTACAGTATAAAAACCATTACGCCTATGCAGAGTCCCCGTAAACCACAAATGCAAGTGTGTGTGTGTGTGTGTGTGTGTGTGTGTGTGTACGAGGAAGCACTCTTGATCTGAATTCCAGGACATGTGAATTGCAACATAAACGTGTTTGGAAAATGTTTGTCACTTCCTCCTTCAGCATTTAACATTATGATTTGATGATCAAGAAACATTTCTTATTATTATCAGTGCTGAAAACAGTTTTGTGCTGCTTAATGTTTTTTGTGGAGAGTGTTTTTTAATCCATTATTAATACATGAGCACCAATAATAAATAACTGAGCACCAAATCAGCGTATTTGAATGATATTGAATGATGTGTCCACCAGCTGCTTTACCACAGTGCATCTCTTCCTCATTTATTGCACCACATTTGCCAGTTCTTGCAGTGAGATGTTACTTCTCTCTTCCACCAAGACTCTTGCAAGTTCTCGAACACGTCTGGGAGAAACGTGGTTGTGTGTGGTTTGCTGCTGCGAGGACATTCAGCTGTCCTTCCAGAAAGGTCTCTTTACTGTCACAGGTTATTGTAACTGTGACTTTAATTGCAGACCACCTATAAACTGTTAGTGTCTAAGGACCGTTCCACAGGTGCATGTGCAATAATTGGTTATCGTTCACTGAAAAAAATTGAAAAATATTGTTTACACCCTTTCCAATAAAGATCAGTGAAGCTTATTTTTTTTTTACAAAATTATCTTTAAAACAGAGCATCCTAAAAAGGGGACATTTCTTATCTTTTTTTTGTAGTTTGTTAGAGTTTACATTATGTCTGTAGATCTATTCATTGGACTACAGCAATACACTTTGCTCAACTGAACCAGAGCTCAGTGTCACTTCACTTGTGATCTGCATTCGCATCAATTGCAAACCATACTGGAGTTTATATGGATCATATCCCAGAGCCTGTCCCGGCCAAAAGCTTCAGAGATCGCCATTAATCAAGGTGAGGATGCTTATCTTTACAACTCTTTTATCAATTTGCCACAAGATGTCCTTGTACCCCCAGTTATAATCTGTGTTTATCAAACGTTCACCCAAATAATTTCACAATTGCCTAATGATACTGGAAGAGCATCTCTGTGTTTCTTGATGTAATGATATATCAGCATGTTTTTGACCCAGGCCTGTTCTCTGAGATCTCTTGCTTTTAGATTATATGGATTTTGCAGTTGATTTATTGATTTAAAGACTTGGATCGTGCTGGTGGATTTACATGTTACATTTTAGGGACTGGATCCATCATCAGATCGAGTCCATTTCATTATGTTGTCATTGATTATGTTGCTGCAGCACAAGCTGAGTACAAGGTTTTTCTGTTTGAGATCATGTACAAAAACAATGATTTCTGTGATTTTTAAAAACATTTCAGACACTTGAAATGAAAACTATTTTAGTTTTGCAAGATTAATGTTTTCTCTGTCCCTTGAAGTCACAGAAATCAAGTCTGTAAGTGTTGTTCTGGTCCGAACAGCAGCTGAACTCTTGTCTTTTAAAATGCTCATTGATTTGCACCCTGGGCCGAGTTCACAGTCCAGTACTCACTGAAGGCCTGAGGATGATACAGTATGTGCCTGTGTCTGACTGTCAGCTTCAGCGACATGTGTCACTATGGGCCACTTTATAATTTTATTCATGAATTTATTTCCTGCTTCCCGAAGTGGCTTGCATTGTATTCAATGTCTCAGTTTTTATCAGTTCATGCATTTACTCAGAATCAAACTCATGACCTTAGTGTTTGAGCTACACAGCATCTAATGTAGTGAAGAGAATGACAACAAACATGTCTGAGACGTGATATAAAGAGGGGAAGACAGTAATATTAGCAAGATCAAGACAGGTAGCGTGTGGAAAAATGAGAGAAAAATGGTCAGTGATTTTATGTTCTGAGATGAAATGTAATGCTTTAGTCGCCAAAAGTCTGTTCGCAAACAGAAGCTGTAAGAACATCGCAGTTCATTAATGCAGTGCGGACCGCCGTACACCATCATATCACGGACAGTTGGTGCTGAGACTCGAGAAGATGGCCAGAGAGAGACAGAATTAAAGTCAATCTCGCTGTTTGTGTCGTTTTTTTGCGTCTTCTGTTTGTAGTGAAATACCGTTGTTTAGAACTTTGTTTTAGAGTTTTTGTTTTGTTTAATTAGTCCTATTTAGAGTCAGCTTTTGCTCAGGTTTCATGTTGTCCCTTTAACTGAGATTCTCATTGTTTTTGTGTTGGATAAACAAAAATATCACCAGATAGTTAGTTAATATTGTCCCCTCAAGTTGCGTTATTGTTGTTAGCTTCTGTTTTTTATATAGTGTTGTTAATTGCTTTCTCCATAGCTTGATTGCTGTTTAACTACATTTAAAGTCTTAGTAGATTGTGGCTTGACAAACTACAGTTTCCACAAGTTTATCTGTTATCCGTTTTATGAGGCGTATCAGCCTGATTTCTTTCCAGCATTCATATTATCTCTTCAACAATCGCACTCCTTTTCATTTAATATCTGCGTCTCTTCATCTCTGTCTAGATGGAAAGGCTTTGGATGCATATTAAAGTGTATCCGTATGGAATTGAGTGAGGAAAGCTCAGGTCAAGAGCAGGAGAGTCTGCGGCTCTCAGATAACACCGTCCTGTCCGTTGGAAATAGAGCTGAAATCCTGAGCCGCACACAGGTGATTATGAGTTCAGTGTGATCGTCACTGCCTGTTTGTCTATATGAGAGTGATAATAGTAAACTCTGTGGCTCTTTATATTAACTGGAGTTTTGCAACAATGACAGCAGTCTCTTTTATGGCTATGAGTTCCTTCAAATGTAATTTTATTGAGCTTTAAGAAGATCATTAAATCATTAGATCAAGGACTGCTCAGAACAAACACATTAGTAAAAGCATCAGGTATGGTCCTTAACTTAATTAGCTACAATTAGTCATATCACATGTGTAAGTCTTGATTATTTCAATAGATTGAGTTTCACGCATCCAGAGCATGACCTTCCTCAATGCTTAATTCATTTACATACAGTTCAACTAATCGCATTAATATGGTGTATATTTCCATGTTAACAACTAGATATTGAATGAGATTTTGTTTTGCTGCATAATTGTTCTAAAGTAATATTATTTTGTAATTACCGTACATTAAAACAGAGGTGCCCTTTTTTATATAATAAAAATTGATTGAGGTCTGTGGAACGAAAGGTTGAATTATATCCAGTAATATTATTTAAAAAAATAAAAATAAATAAATCAAGTTCACTTATTTTCTACGCTTCATTCCAAAAATACAAACAAACAAAAAAAAAATAAATAAACAAAAAGATAAATTAGATATGCTTCTATGGTGTGTTTGTTCCCTATTTTTTCCCCATCTTGTGACATGGATGGTGGGCCAAATTGAAGGTCATCATGGGCCAACTTTGGCAGGCCCTTTTTTAGGCAACTACGAATTTTATAAGTTTATAAAGGTTTTAAATTTCATTACCTTAAACACGTAGATGCTAATAAATTATGCAGCAAGTGAGGGACACAGATGCATAAGGAAAGAGAGAGCAAGTCTACTTCCATGGTTTTAAAATGTGATTATTTTATTATGATTATTTTTCTGGTTCACTGGTTTGTGTGTGTGTTCATTCCTCTCAGTCATGTCCAGGTCTGCTCCCCAGTGTGCTTTTGCCAGTCTGTGCAAGCTGCCCACTGTGCCGCCCCAGAAGTGGGCATTAGTCCTCTAATTAAACTTCTTTATGGTTTGGGTGGCACAGAGCGCAGGCACATGTCATGCCAAGCCTTGTTTATACATGCCAGCCTCTGCTTTGCCCTGCCAAACTTTGCCATCTGACAGTATGCCAGCCTCTACATCTGAAGCCAGATCTACACCAGACTGTGCCAGTGGTGAAGGTCCTTGCCAAGCAGTGTCACAGCGTGCCAGACATTACCATTCAACGCCAGCCTCACCATGCCTAGAGTGAGTTCTTATAAAGCTGCTGCTATTTAACAGGGACCTTCTTGAGTGTATTCAGAAACCCAGGACCAATAGAAAAGATATTAGTTTTATTCTTACTTGTCTAATATATACAGTACCAGTCATATGTTTGAAATCATGATTTTTTTTAAAGAAGTCTCTTATGCTCACCAAGACTGCATTTATTTGATCAAACGTACAGTAAGAACAGTAATATTGTGAAATATTATTACAATTTAAAAGAACCGTTTCCTAATTCAATATAGATTAAACTGTTTAGAAAGATGGCAGCATCATTATTTTCTTTTCTTTTTTTTCTTTTTTTTACACAGAGATATTTAGGCCTGTTAGTAAAATATGTTGAAATTAGCTATCTTTTTTGCATTTCATGCCAGTGGTGGAATCTCAATATGGCTCCAGGAGTAAATTATTAAATTGTACACATTTTCATTGGTCAAAACCCAAATGTGGATCACTTTGCATATACAGGATACTTTTTTCTTTTAAAGAGGAATGTCTGAAGAACAAATAATGTTGAAACTAGTAATAAAACTAGTAAATCTTGTTTCCTTCCATCAAAACGGCATTGTACACACCTGTCTGAGTGCCATACATATTCTTTTTCCAAAGTTTGCATGTCTATAACTCAAGAAGTATTAGAGATATTTCAATGTTTTTACATTCTGATTCTTAATAAACTATTCATTTGGAATCTTCGTTTTCAAGGCCCTACATCATTCAGTCCCAGAGACGGGGATCTCAGTGCGGCTCCATGTCCAGATTGATGAATATTACCCGTTTTCAGTGACTGAAAGCCAAATGCTGGTCACTTACACATACAGCTGATGCTTATTGTATTTAAAGGGGAATGTCTAAAGAATAAATAATGTTGAAACTAGAAATGTAGCTTGAAAATGAATGTTTCACTGTAGTTGATCTGATCACAGTGTGATTTCATCATGCATATGTTTGCACTGCATAGACCCCTGCTATAAAACTCAGACTACTTTTTCTTTTTTCTCGTTCAACAGTCCATGAAGGACTATGGAATCTGATTTAGAACAATGGAATCTGCTTTGTACAACTCTAGAGGACCTGGAAAATGACGATCTAAAGAAATGTAGGAGTTCCTTAAAACAAGGTAGGCGCATTGGAGCTGGTAAACTGGAGAATGCTGGTATCACTGACATAGTGGATATGATGGTGGAGTGTTATGGACCAGAAGAAGCTGTAAAGATCACACTGAAGATCCTGAGGAAGATGAACCAGAACCAGCTGGCTAAAGAGTTACAGGACAAGCACGAAGAAGGTAATAAAGGCAAAAATACTGATCACAGAAAAAGAGGCAGCACAGATTCAGAGAAGGGAGTATATCCAGAAGCAGCCATGAGCACAATATTAGAGCCTTGAATTTGAATGAGCTTTATTGCCAGGTATGTTTACACATACGAATCCTTATTTGTCCGGGAGAGCAGAAGGAGTTCGTCCGTTTTGTTGGGTAGAGAGCGGAGGTTGGCCAGATGGATGCTTGGCAACGGCGTCCTGAATCCGCGCTGTCTGAGCTTGACGAGCGCGCCGGCTCGCTTCCCCCGTCTGCGCGTCCTGAAGCGCTTGATCAGCACAGCAGCTCCGTCAACTACAATGTCCAGCAAAACATCAGAATAGTCGAAAACCGGTGAAATATCGGGTGGTGTGTACTGCCGAATGTCCAGCAATTCGTCTCTGGTGAAACTGATTGCAGGGTTTTAACTAAAGACAGGACAAACTAACAAAAACATAAAAACAACTGCGGAGCACGCCACGGAGGCAGCCATCACCGTCGGCGCCATCGTATATGATAAATACGGATGTGGAGAGATATGTATACGTATGATATACATATATGTATATCATACGTATATGATGTGGAGAGCTACCTGTTCAGTAGAGGTGTCACGGTTCTAGTTTCTCACGGTTTGGTATGTATTGTGGTTTTGAGGTCACGGATTTGATTTGGTTCGGTATTGGGCGGGGATTGCTGGGGCGAGGTATTCTTAATGTGTTATCAGAAATTACTACAAGAATACTAATTTGTTGAAAAAATTTGCCTTCAAAAAAAAAAACCCTTTCAGTAAATATTCTGTAGTTGTGCTCTTTTCTGATGCGCTCCATCATGTATGCGCATATTTAAGTTTTTTAAGTTTAACCGTGACTCGATTGCTGATAAAACAAGTTGTTTGCAAAATAGAAACAAGCGCATTGATTTCAGTTCATTATATTTAAAAAATGTTAAAAATATTGGAAATGAATGTAATAGAGTTTGATTGCCTAAAGATTCTAATGGTGAGCTTGGACACAGGACAAAGCTCAAATCATAAATGAATCTCGATCCAAAAACTTAATATATTTTTATATTATAAATGCTTGCAAATTCTTCTCTATTTGTTAAAGGCTGGTTAGGTGATGTGGTTCAGAAACATTTTTATTAGGCTGGTTGAAAGTCTCTTCACATCCAGATAATCACTATGTTAAGTGCTCTAAATGTATTTGTGAGTATTTATATCGTCTGTGGAAGGTGTAGGACCATAAAATGTTCGTCCAATCATATTCCTTGGCCCGAGGCTATAATAGGCTGTTGTACCTGCCTGTCAACATATGTATTTGCATACTTCCACACACCCTGTTCACGCACGTTTTCTGTTCCAAAGAAGTCTAAAAATAGTTTCAAACTGTTTTTCAAGTGTTGGTATTTGAACAATGATTGACTGTAAGAGAAAGAAGATGTTTTGCACGCTAGCATTTGTCCTTTTGTGTTCCACACATCTAACAGAAACTTAATCTGAGTGTTTCCATGTTAAAATATTAAGGAAACCAAATAAATGAACATAGTAACTGTTTTGATTTATTTAAAAATGCAAAGGTTTTTTTTTTTTTTTTAATTGTGGTTTAATCACAGTTTCGTCTCATGTTGTTTGACTCCTGAAAAAGCGTTAAGTGGTCTAAATGTATTTGTGTGTATTTATATCGTCTGTGGAAGGTGTAGGACCATAAAATGTTCGTCCAATCATATTCCTCGGCCCGAGGCTATAATAAGCTGTCCTACCTGCCTGTCAACATATGTATTTGCATACTTCCACACACCCTGTTCATGCAGACACGATATGTCATCAAGACTGAGCGAGAATGGAAGGCGTTATTATTGTAATATTATCTGGAAGTTGTCACTCTGATTTACTATTTGAGTCATTATTTGGAAGGGAGGTACACCATGGAAGTACCGCAGTACATACCATGGGTGGTGCTTCACAGTTTTCTCGGTTCGGTTTGACTATTTTTACAGCCCTGCTGTTCAGTAGCCAATGGAAGAAGACCAAAAGGGCTTTAACATGTGCCCTCTTGGGATGGTCAAAGAGGAAACCAACCAAAGAGAGCCCATGTCACACAAGCAAACCTGAGCATAAAAAAGAGGAGAGACAGTGATTTCAATAGATACATGGCCAGACATAAAGGAGTAGCAATAAAACTCTTGCTGATCCAGATAAATGCATTAATGGGATCTATTACTCGCTGGTTTTCTGTATTTCCAGGGTGCACAGTTCTTGTCTCACTACTTGTAATGTGAAAACTTGATAAGACACATTGCTAATACTAACATCTGAGTAAAGACTAGTAGAGTTTAACAGCTTGATAATTAAGTTATCTTAAAAAGTAAGTTATACTTAAAAAGTAAGATTATGCTTTTGAAAGAACTTTGTTCACTAAAGCTGCAATTATTTGATCAATACAGTTAGAAAAAAAGTAATATTGTAAAATATTACAATTTAAAATAATTTTCTGTTACTATCAGTGTTGAGAATCGTTGTGCTGATTGATATTTTGTGTAAACTGTGATACATTATATTTTTCAGGATTCACAGATGAACAAAGTTTGAGGAACAGCATTTATTTAAAGTATAAATCTTTTGTAACTTTATAAATGTAGTTCTTGAACAATAATGCATCCTTGCTGAACAAAAAGATAAATTTCTTAAAAAATTAAAATTATAGTGATCCAAACTTTTAAACATTAATGTATATATTAAAGCTACTGTTCAGCTTACATTGATACCTTGTAGTCCTATATTTTTCTCATTCTTCTTTCTCTCTTCACAGTGCAAAAATCATTAGAGGCAGCTGAGAAACCCACAAGTTAACGAGGTGAACCATCTTAGGTCACGTCTTTACATTGGGTTTAGAAATGATTTTAGCATGTTTGATGCATATTGATTTCAGTACAGAATTGCTTTCAGTACTATGTATTAACATACCATATTTCTGCAATACTTAATTTTGATGACAGTTATGCCAATGTGAAAAAACTTTGTTTAATTTTCTGATGTTGTTTTATTCCCACCTTTTCCCTTTTATTTATATTTTTCCATAACAGATTTCTGGCTGCAGGAATTCTTGAAAACTCACAAAATGAAAATGAAGGAGAAAGTGGAACACATATTTGAGGGTAAAGAAGCAAAGGAAGAACAGCTGAAGAATGTTTTCACAGAACTCTTCATTACGGAGGGGGATATTGAAAAAGTCAATCTTGAACATGAGGTTCTGCAGATTGATGATGCCTTTAAAACCTGTAAATCACAGAACAGGTCAATCAAATGCAATGATGTATTTAGTCTGAACAAAAATAAGAAGAAAAAGATTGTGCTGACCAAAGGCATCGCTGGCATTGGAAAAACTGTCTCAGTGCACAAGTTCATTCTGGACTGGGCAGAAGGAAAAGCCAATGACAATATTGACTGTGTGTTTCTGCTTCCGTTCCGAAAGATTAACTGCATTAAAAACAAAGAGATCAGTCTGCATGAGTTTCTACAGAAGTTTAATCCTGAAATGCAGGACCTGGAAACAACAAAGATAAATAAGGTATATAAATGTACGCTTGCGTTTATCTTTGATGGACTGGATGAGAGTCGTCTGACTCTGGATTTTGACAGTGGAATGGTGACGAGTGTTGAGGAGCGATCATCTGTAGATGAACTGTTTGCAAGTCTGGTGAATGGGACTCTGCTTCCATCAGCGCTCGTCTGGGTGACCTCACGACCAGCAGCAGCCAATCAGATCCCTCCTGAGTATGTCGGGTTGTTCACAGAGGTGCGAGGATTCACTGACCAGCAGAAGAAGGAATACTTCAGCAAGAGATTCAAAGATGAGACTCAGGCCTCCAGAATGATCTCACACATTAAGAAATCTCGAAGTCTCTACATCATGTGCTACATTCCCGTGTTCTGTTGGATCACAGCTACTGTTCTTCAAGACATCCCTATTGGGAACAATGCAGAGACCATTAATACGACACTCACTGAAATGTACATCCATTTCCTGCTGATACAGATGAACATGAAGAACCAGAAGTATGACGGAAAAAAACTAAGAGAACATACCAAGCTGGTAGATTCCAATGAAACAATGATTTTGAAGTTAGCCAAGCTAGCGTTTGAACAACTAAAGAAGGAAAATATTGTTTTCTACGAGAAAGATCTGCAAGCATGTGATATCGATGTGAGTGACTTTGAGTCCACTGGAATGCTGACTGAGATCTTTCAGCAAGAGGCTGGACTTCACGAGGTGAAGGTCTTCTGCTTTGTGCATCTGAGTGTTCAAGAGTTTCTTGCTGCAGTGCATGTGTTCCTCTGCTACCTGAACAAGAACATGGAGGAGCTTCAGTTTTTCTTTGAAGAAACACAGAATAAGGTCAGGCTTAACTGTGAGCTTCAGTCTGAAAGTCCATTGCATTATTTACTAGTGAAGGCTGTTGAGAAAGCAATGCAGAGTCAGAGAGGACATTTAGACCTCTTTTTGCGGTTTCTGATGGGCATTTCACTGGAATCCAATCAGAACCTGCTCAGAGGCCTGTTCCCTCACACTGAAGACAGCAAAGACAGCGTCACAAAAACAACCGAGCACATTAGAAAACTATTACAAAAGTACATCTCACCTGAAACTTCAGTAAACCTGTTTTACTGCTTACTGGAGCTCAATGACAATTCATTATATATGGAAATCCAAAGTTACATCAAATCAAATACAAGAACCCACCTCTCATCTTCCATGTATTCATTGCTGGCCTACGTACTGCTGATGTCAGAGGAGGTGCTGGATGAGCTCGACCTGAAGATGTACAAGACATCATGGGAAGACAACAGGACACTCCTCCCAGCTGTGAGATGCTGCAGAAAAGCCATGTAAGTAAATTTTTTACAGTTACACTGATCAATTTCAGTGTAAAACGCAGTCTTAAGTCTCTCGCTTTTACTGATTTTGGAGATTAAAATCTATATTTACTTGAATAAATTTAGTAGTAAACATAGTAATTTCATAGAAATGCAGTTGAGAATTTTTTATTTCACTTGTCTTTTAACATATTTTAAAGCATACATGGAAGATTATTTTTTCTTTTAGAAAGCTTGAATATTTACAAATAACATGGCACAACCTATCAAACGACACGGTTCATACAAAATAAACACAAAAATATGTCTTGGACAAATATTTTGTTTTTACAGACTCTGCGGATGTCATCTCGATGATACCTGCTGTGAAACTGTGGCTTTGGCACTGCAGATACCAGACTCACCCCTGATAGATCTGGACATGAGTTTCAATTACCTTTATGACCCAGGAGTGAAGCTGCTCTCTGATGGACTGAAGAGCCCAAACTGTCAGCTGGAGAAACTGAGGTTTGAGAATCAGATGTTTCCCTTTCAAGGGAACTTCAAACTGTGTCCTCTAGGGGTCGCTATGGGGAACGCCTCGTCGTGACCCGTGTCTAAAGCATACATTCAAAAAACACCAACAACATGTTGGCTGCTGACAGCCTATGACGTCACTACCGGTGCGACTATAGTATAAAGCGACTATGGTATAAATAGGTGCCGGGAGAACACATCATCCTCTTCTTCATCTTCACTGACTGTTTTGTTTGAAGCGTGCATTCCAGTGGTAAGAGCGATCTTTCTTCCTTTATTATGGCGAGCACTAGCAAGACGTTTAGAAGATGTGTGCATCCATGTCGTCGTTATTTGACACCTGATGACACGCATGATCTTTGCATCTTTTGTTAGGGCGAAAAGCACACACGCGATGTCCTCGAGGGGGCAATCTGCGCTAACTGTGAGCGTTTTTCGATGAAAAAGCTCCGCTCTCGTTTGTCTCTCTTTTCGAGGAAAGAGGGGCAGCCGTCTGCTCCCCGTGGTTCAGGACCCACCGCTGCTAAAGCACGGAGGAGAATGAGCTCGTGGGGATCGCAGGCGGATCTGGCCGATGAGTTTAAAGAGGGGCTTTCCCTCTCGCACTCGTCGGCTGTGGACGAGAGTGAGCTGCTGGAGGATGATGTTATTTCCCTGACATCATCTGATCCAGGGGCCAGTGCTCTGCTGGGTTCGGCCCAAGAAGAGCAGGAGATGTTTGAGGAGGGCGAAGAAGCTGAGGCCGAGCCCTCCCAATCCTCCTACCCTGCGTATGATGAGCTACTGGAGGTTATGGATCGCGCCACGGCGAGGCTTGACTTGCCATGGACGCGGGTCAAGAAAGTGATGTCACGAGGTTGTCTCTATGAGCGTTATCTTTCTGACCAT
>NW_015542334.1:120884-129829 GCF_001515605.1 Sinocyclocheilus anshuiensis | reverse complement strand
GCATACCAGGCTGACCTGCTGAAAGACCTGGATAAAGGCGAGGGCCTTTCTCCCGATGAGGTAGCTGAGTTGCGCTGCACCACAAATCTTGCTCTCCGTACTACTAAGCAGGCCGCCTCTGCTATGGGCAGGTCTATGGTGGTAACGGAGAGACATCTGTCGGTGAACCTGGCAGATATCGTGATGAAAGAAAGGGGCTTTCTTCTCGATGCTCCGATTTCGCCTTCCGAACTTTTCGGTACCTCCGTCGAGACGGTGGTTGTGATCCAGACGAGGCGTCAGTGCTTCTTGATCATCAGGCCCCCGGCACAGCAATTCTGCAAGACTGCAATTCTCCTGGACGTCCGGGCTGGGCTTATGCTTTTCAGGCTGCCCTGTCTGGTACGCCGTATCTAGGTCGCCCTGAGGGGCTTCCTGGTGACCAGTATATCCCCTCTCGCTGAGGCATCGAGCAGAAAGTATGGATGGCATTTGCGAGAACCTTCTTGTGAAATGCTATCTTGGGCAGTGCTCAGAGGGTTGTCTTTACCTTTCTCTGAGTTGGCTTGGCCCCCGGTACTCGCCTTGGGCTCCACTCAACCAGTGTGTCTCTGTTGACACACTTTTGAAGCATCGCTCTCCTCACCATTGAGGGTTATTGTGAGCATGGTGCTTTCTTTCGACCTCGTGGTAGTATTGAGCAGTGCTCCCCTTTTATCAAAGGGTTACCTGGAATGAGCAACGTTATTCCTCTGAATTCGGAGTTCTCCTCTCACATGAGAAGTTTGAGTTCTCTGTTTTTCTAGAGCACCTGGCACCGGCAACATCAGGCAAACTAGGCCCTTCCTCTGCCTCCCTGATGTGCTGAGTTTTTGGCTAAGCTTGCAGTACGCTTACCCTTCTGGTTTCTAACGATCATGCTGTAGGTCGAGCCCCCTCTCGACTGAGAGCTGGGTGTTTTGCTCCCTCAGCTAGGTAACTTACTGCTAGCCATTCCAGCATTTACCATGGATCGAGCTGATGACTTCTCGAACATATTGTTCTTGTGATGCACCATTTCCATCTATGGGCTGCTCTTTCAGTGTGCCACGAGAGCCCCTTAGAACGGTATCTTTAAAATCCATGTTATGGTAAGTGTACACGTGAAGTCTTTGTGCACTTTCTAAAATCCACACTGTGGTAAGTTCGCACAGTAGTACTTTGCATTCTTTCTAAAATCCTGTATGGTAAGGGCTACGCGCGGCGGCTTCGTGCCCTTTCTTGAGCTGGTTAAAGCCCCGGTTTCACCTTGGGCACCACACCACCTATGTATCCTCTGGATACCTACTTCAACAGGTTGTTGCTACTAGGGGTCTGTTGAGACAGTTCCTTCAGCACATACAAAGAGAAACGTGCGGTAGCCCCTGTGTGACAGGCCAAGACTTAGTATGATTCTAGGCTCTTGGTCGTATCCCCTTAAAGGAATCTATTCAATGATTCCAAGCTTTGAGCTCTACCCCGGGCCCAGGAGTCTGGCCCTAACAGGTAAGTTTTGGGGTATGTTGACTAGGCCTTTGGCTGTAGGGGATAATGTCATGGACAGCCGTCCAACGTCCCAGGCAACTCCCATGGCTATGGCATTGGTACTTCTCTGACATGCACTCCCCTCAGCATGGTGGCGTGGGTATACCATTCCCCATAGCGACCCCTAGAGGACACAGTTCGAAATTCCCTTGAAAGGGAACGTCTCAGGTTACTTATGTAACCATGGTTCCCTGAGTAGGGAACGAGACACTGTGTCCTCTAGGTTTCCTGCCATGCTTCGGACGCAAGCTTCAGACGAAGAAGTGGATGACGTGTTTTCCCGGCGCCTATTTATACTATAGTCGCACCGGTAGTGACGTCATAGGCTGTCTCCGGCCAACATGTTGTTGGTGTTTTTTGAATGTATGCTTCAGACACAAGTCACGACGAGGCATTCCCCATAGCGACCCCTAGAGGACGCAGTGTCTCGTTCCCTACTCAGGGAACCATGGTTACATAAGTAACCTGAGACGGTTTTTATTATGTTCATTTGATACACATGAGGTATAATCACCCAAATCAAATAAGTTATTGAAAGTTAAAAAGTTGGGAGAAACTTGTGATTTTTTATTTTAAATTAACCATCAAAAGGATTAACAATACACTTTTATGATATTTATCAAAACATTTGCCTGTCATTCAAAAACCTCAAATATGGCACTAGGCACATCCAAGTGTTTGTGTGGAGTGTGGAGCTGTTAGTGTACTACTGCATGACATGAAGACACCAGTGCAATCATTAGCATTTTTCCTGACAAGAGTGGAAAATTTTAAAACACTTTGTCATTTTATTTATGAATAAATTATTTATTAAATTATTTATTAATAAATAATTAAAACATCTCCTTGTTATTTTTTCCCAACACATTCATAGTCATTACAATTACATTTTTTCCCTGTACTTCTATTTCTGTATATAGTACATTTAATGTTTTTTTTTAATTTTTATATTAGTGTTATTGTCACGGTTTTGTCACAGCAGTTTACGAGAGAGAGACCCAGATGCAGAATGATCAAGGGAGTGAGGTTTATTGACAAGGCAAGGATTAACAGGGCTTATGTGGGAGTCCAAACAGTAGGAAAGGGCAGCCTGCTGGTCCTTGGTCAGACCTGAACAAAGTTTTGCTGGAGAACAAAGGAGATAGAGCAGCCCCAGTCAATGAGAACACTGGATATCAGGCAGCAGCTTGAGAAACCAGGGCTTGATACTTTGAGCTGCAGTGATACCAGTCCAGTCAGATAGCCAGGTCTTGAGAACAGCAGCCAGGAGGGATTCAGGACACAGAACATGAACACACACAAGACATAACACGACACACAAGACAAGACCACAAGAGAGAACAAGCAGCAGCAAAATAACACACTGACTACACACTATGACTAGAATGAAAACAAGAGAGAAACAAATACAAACTGCAGAGAGCAAATAAAACAAAAGAACCAAAAGGCAAATTCTAGGAATCGATAACTAGAATAAAAACTGGGCAAAGACAAAATCAAAAGAAAGAAAGAAAGAAACCAAACTAGAGGCTTGAGAAAACTAGAGCAAACATAAAGACAGGAACTAGACTAGAGCAAAAATAACAAAAGCAAAGAAGCCCTAATAAACTTCAAGAGAACTAAATGCAAAACTAGACTGACTAGGATAGTAAAATCTAATACTACTAATATGACGAGTAGCCTGACAAGGAATTGTCTTACACACAATGAACTAATGCAACGAACCAGCAAAGACATGAGGGAAGAGGCACACTATAAAGGAGCAGAACACATGAGGAACAGGCGGACACAATCAAGTTAACGAGGACTAGACTAGGACTAAACGAGGGGGCATGGTAGAGGGAAACAAGGGGGCAGGACGAGAGGCCCCTCTAATGGACGCCTCCAGGTGTCCACACTGGGTGAAGGAGTCCAAGGGAGAACTGTGTTAATCAGGGACCAAGGAGGTACCAACTGGGGGGGGCAGGTGGGGAGGAAAGATAGGAGGTCCAGAGTAGCCAGGAAACACAGGGGGCAGGGCTGGGAGGGCAGAAAACAGTCCAGGGGAATATCTTGGGACTGCCCAAAAAGGTGGTAACTTTGGAGAAGCATGACAGCCAGGCAATACTGAGGGAGAGATAGGAACCCGATTAGTGACACCTCTAGAGATAGAGGCCCTCTTCACTAGTGGGGACACCCAACTGGGTTTGGTGTCTCGAATAGATGCAGTCTCTTGATTACGGAAATGCTCAGGAACAAATTCAGGAGCCATAACTGCACTTGTGGGTAATGAGGATAACTTTGACGACTCCTGCACCAATATGACATCATGCACCGTTTCAGAGGCTCCATCAGATCTAGATGTACACAATGCTGGGGCTGATACAGACTTCTTGACTGTGTTTTGACTGGCAGGAATGACCTCAGATGACACGACAAGACTGGCAGAAATGATTTCTTTGGGTGGGTCATGGCTAGTGAGCAGCTCAGAGGTAGCCTCCGTGGCTATAGCAGGCAGATCAAGATGGTCAGAAATAGCCTCCGTGAACAGGGCTGGAGCAGATTCTGAGGAAGTAACATCACTGTCAGGCTCTGTTTCTGTGGTTATGACTAGACTGGATGATAGGCCCAAGGCGGTTTTTGTGGCCTTAGCAGGCAGACATGGATGCTTTGGAAGGGTCTCCGTGGCCAGAACAGGATCAGAGGGCATGACATTACAGACAGGATCAGTCTCCATGAGCAAAACATGACTAGAGATCACACCCAAGATTTCCCCCGTGGCCCTAACAAGTGCACTCAGATGCTCAGGAAGGGCCTCCGTGGCCGAAACAGGAATGGTTTCTGAAAGCATGACATGACAAACAGGATTGGTTTCTGTGGGCACAACAGGACTGGCTCGCTGTTCTGAGGTAGCCTCCATGGCCATAACAGGCAGGGTGAGATGCTCTGGAATGACCTCCATGGCCAGGTCATGAACAGTTTCTGTTGAGGCAGCAGTGCTGATTAGAGTGCCCACCTTGGACAAAACAGGTCTCATAAATAATTCAGACGGTGCAGTCTCAGGTTCCTTCTACACAGGCTTAGCTGGTGACGTAGGCGGCTTAGGGGTTGGTTCCAGACTGCATATCTCTGGAACCACTGAATACAGGACCAACTGAGTCAGGTCCTCCTGAACCACAGGATTGGGGACATCTTGACTCAAACTCTCCTGGACCTCTGGACTGGGGGCCTCTTGATACAGGCCCTCCTGGACCAATGGGTTTGAGCTCTCCTGACTGTGGTCCTCCTGGACCACTGGATTAGGGATCATCAGAATCGGGTCCTCCGGAACCACTGAATTCGGGGACCCTGACAGTTATATTACATCCCTACTGTGTTATTCCTATGTATGTCTGCACTATCATGTATGTCTGCACTATGTTGTACTTTCTTCTACACTGGAAGCTCCTGTTGTCAAGTCGAATTCCTTGTGTGTATAAACATACTTGGTAATAAAGCTCTTCTGATTCTGATTCTGATTACTTTTGCTGGTGCTCTGTGGCAAGCCTTATGTAATTAAAGTAATTAAATTAATATAAACATGCAATTAGTCGACTAATGGCTTAAATGAATGACTACTAGTCGACTAGAAAAATCTTTAGTTGGGGCGGCACTGAGATTGTGTGTCTGATGTTAACAATTATAATTTTCTCCATTACTACTTTATCTGGCAAATGGCTGTAGAGATAAACTGGTTAACAATCTGAATTCAACTTTATTTTCAACAGAACATGTATCTTTATTAAATGATAAAATATACTGCAACTTTTGTTAATGAATAAAAATGGATGTGTAATTATTCAATTATTTATCATTCTGTTCAGATTGAAACGCTGTAAACTCACTGGTCAGTGCTGTGAATTCATGGCATCAGTTCTACAATCATCAAACTCCCGTCTGATAGAGCTGAACATGAGTGACAATAAGCTGCAGGATTCAGGAGTGAAGCTGCTATCTGATGGACTGAAGAGCCCAAACTGTCAGCTGGAGAAACTGAGGTTTGAAATTCAGATGCATTTTATATGTTGATTTGATGCACATAAAGTATCATTACCAAATCAAATAAGTTATTGAAGTTATTTTTTTATAAAACTGATAGTTCTGCTTCTTGATTGGTGATTGGCTGAGCTGCATTTGAAGCTGTTGTAAAACACTCTGTAAACACACACCTGTGACATTATTACATCAGTATTATTGTGTTGTGTTGCTGTGTATGTGTTGTTTGGCAATCATTCATCTAAACATTGCTGAGGAACTATTATAGAAAGGAAACCAAGGCACTTCTTCCGGTCCAAAAAAGTAAAACAGTCTTTATTCTCATTATGGTCATCACAATCGAAACATTAAAAATGACTAAAACACTGTACACTGATGCATTTGGGCCTTCAGCCTTCCTCAGAGTGTGTCAGGTACCAAATGAATGACACGTGTAGGTATAATTAATCAGTGAAGTTAGGAGAAATTTGTGATTTTTTCTTTTAATTACCATCAAAAGGATGAACAATACAGTTTTTTTATCATATTTATCCAAACATTTGCCTGTCACTCAAAATCCTCAAATATGGCACTAGGCGGATCCAAGTGTTTGTGTGGAGTGTGAAAGCTGTTAGTGTGCTACTGCATGACATGAAGACACCAGTGCAATCACTCGCATTTTTCCTGATAAGAGTGGAAAAATGTAAAACACTTTGTCATTTTATTTATGAATAAATTATTTATTAAATTATTTATTAATAAATAATTAAAATATCTCCTTGCTATTTTTTACAACACATTCATAGTCATTACTTTTGCCGGTGCTCTGTGGCAAGCTTTATGTAATTAAAGTAATTAAATTAATATAAACATGCAATTAGTCGACTAATGATTTAAATGAATGACTACTAGTCGACTAGAAAAATCTTTAGTTGGGGCGGCACTAGTTTGATTTTGCACTGTTAAACTGTTTTATTTTTATATATATTATGAGATTGTGTGTCTGATGTTAACAACAATTATAATTTTCTCCATTAGTACTTTATCTGGCAAATGGCTGTAGAGATAAACTGGTTAACAATCTGAATTCACCTTTATTTTCAACAGAACATGTATCTTTATTAAATGATAAAAGATACTGCAACACTTGTTAATAAATAAAAATGGATATGTAATTATTCAGTTATTTATTACTCTGTTCAGATTGGAACACTGTAATCTCACTGGTCAGAGCTGTGAATTCATGGCATCAGTTCTACAATCCACACTCTGCAGGACTCAAAAGTGAAGCTGCTCTCTGATGCACTGAAGAGCCCAAACTGTCAGCTGGAGAAACTGAGGTTTGAAATTCAGATGCATTTTATATGTTGATTTGATACACATGAGGTATAATCACCCAAATCAAATAAGTTATTGAAATTATGTTTTATAAAACATATAAACATATAACTCAGACTTCCACACTCTGCTTGCCTCTTTTGATCTCAAGCGAGTGTTAACTACAGCTACTCACTAATCAGGCAACCAACTGGACCTTATTTACACACGACACTGCTCCACTGATCATGTGCTCGTTACTCCACTGCACACCTCAGATCACCTTAATGTATATCGATCACTCCTCTCTTCATTCTCTGCTAATGTCTCCACTGCTAAAAGGATATACTATCACAACAAAATTAACAATTCTCCTAATTCTCACATGCTCTTTAAAACATTTTCCTCCCTCCTTTGTCCCCCTCCTACCCCTCCTTCATCAACTCTAACAGCTGACGACTGTGCCACATTCTTCGTTAATAAAATTACAAACCTCAGTGCACAACAGCAACCAATCTGGCTTCAGAAGTGGACATTCGACCGAGACTGCCTTGCTTTCAGTTGTTGAAGCCCTAAGACTGGCAAGAGCGGCTTCCAAATCTTCTATACTTATTTCGTTGGATCTGTCTGCTGCTTTTGATGCGGTGAACCAACAGATTCTCCTGTCAGCCCTATTTAAAAATGGCATCTTAGGAACCGCACGCCAGTGGTTTGAGTCTTACCTCTCAGATAGGTCCTTCAAGGTATCTTGGAGAGGTGAGGTGTCCAAGTCGCAACATCTAGCTACTGGGGTGCCTCAGGGCTCAGTTCTTGGATCTCTGTCTACATGGCATCACTAGGTTCTGTCATTCAGAAACATGGCTTTTCATATCACTGCTATGCTGATGACACTCTACCTCTCATTCCATCCTGATGATCCGACGATAGCTGTTCGCATCTCAGCATGTCTAACAGACATTTCTTGTTGGATGACGGACCATCACCTTCAACTCAATCTTGCCAAGAAAGAACTGCTTGTGGTTTCAGCAAACCATCACTTTATCAACATTTCAACATCCAGTTAGGCTCATCAACCATAACTCCTTCAATGCACTTATATATTGTTGCTCTTTTGTTAGTTTTGACTGCTTTTATTGTCCTCATTTGTAAGTTGCTTTGGATAAAAGCGTCTGCTAAATAACTAAATGTAAATGTAAAACTGATAGTTCTGCTTCTTGATTTGTGATTGGCTGAGCTGCATTTGAAGCTGTTGTAAAACACTCTGTAAACACACACCTGTGACATTATTACATCAGTATTATTGTGTTGTGTTGCTGTGTCCGTGTTGTTTGGCAATCATTCATCTAAACATTGCTGAGGAACTATTATACAAAGGAATCCAAGGCACTTCTTCCGGTATAAAAAAAAAAATAAAAAAAAAATGTATTCTCATTATGGTCATCACAACAAAAACATTAAAAATGACTAAAACACTGCACACTGATGCATTTGGGCCTTCAGCCTTCCTCAGAGTGTGTCAGGTACCACATGAATGACAGGTGTAGGTATAATTAATCAGTAAAGTTGGGAGAAACCAAAGGAACCTTTACAGGGGGACCTAATTCCCCTCCTCCCCACAAACTTTTATTTGTTTTACTTGTTGAAAGAATGAACAATACAGATTTATTTTCAGAGTCGTATTTTTATTATATTTATCCAAATGTTTGCCAGTCATTCAAAAACCTCAAAAATGGCGCTATAGGCACATCCAAGTGTTTGTGCAGAGGTCTTCAACCCTGCTTCTAGGGACCCACTGTCCTGTAAAGTTTATTTCCAGCCTGCTACAGCACACCTGCCTGTGTGTTTTCAAGCAATCTCGAGGAGCTTGATTAGCTGCTTCAGGTGTGTTTGATTAGGGTTGTAGCTAAATTCTGCAGGACAGTGGGTCCCCAGGAACAGGGTTGAAGATCTCTGTGTGCTTACTGCATGACATGAAGGCACCAGTGCAATCACTTGGGTTTTTTCCTGATAACAGCAGAAAAACTTTTATTAAATTATATTATATACTTATATATATATATATATATATATATATATATATATATATACACACA
>NW_015542334.1:107789-120074 GCF_001515605.1 Sinocyclocheilus anshuiensis | reverse complement strand
GAAAAATTGAAGGGGGTCTGAATACTTTCCGTACCCACTGTATATATATATATATATATATATATATGTACATACACATACACATACACATACATATATATTATGGGATTGTGTGTCTGATGTTAAAAATCATAATTGTCTCCATTACTACTTTATCTGGCAAATGGCTGTAGAGATAAACTGGTTAACATTCTGAATTCACCTTTATTTTCAACAGAACGTGCTGATCTTATTAAATGATAACAGATACTGCAACTTTTATCAGTAAATTAAAATGGATATGTAATTGTTCAGTTTTTTTATTATTCTGTTCAGATTGGAATACTGTAATCTCACTGGTCAGTGCTGTGAATTTGTGGCATCAGTTCTACAATCATCAAACTCCCGTCTGATAGAGCTGGACATGAGTCTCAATAAGCTGCGGGACTCAGGAGTGAAGCTGCTCTCTGATGCACTGAAGAAACCAAACTGTCAGCTGGAGAAACTGAGGTTTGAGAATCAGATGCATTTTATATGTTAATTTAATACACATAATAAGTATAAGTCAGAATTTACCTCAGAAGAGCATGATCCGACTTTATTCAGCGGAGGATTTTTTTCTGACGAGCAAGTAATTTATTCTTACATTAGGTAACATGTTATTTTAATATAAACATCAGTGGTTCAATGGATCGCAAAACTAACGATCATATTGTATTTTTTGAGTCACGGATCGGATCATTTTCGGGTCAGCAAAAAATAAAAATAAATAAATAAATAAAAATTACTTAAACACACTCTAAGTAGTTCTTCAATACCACAGCAAAAACTACTAGTCTAACTAAGAAAGTCCACACATGATTAAAGACGAGTGAACATTCAGTATAAAAAAAGGTAAACTTTATAATAACTTTAATTTATAAATCATTAACAAACAATCATATTGTATTTTTTGAGTCACGGATCGGATCATTTTCGGGTCAGCAAAAAATAAAAATAAATAAATAAATAAAAATCACTTAAACACACTCTAAGTAGTTCTTCAATACCACAGCAAAAACTACTAGTCTAACTAAGAAAATCCACACATGATTAAAGACGAGTGAACATTCAGTATAAAAAAAGGTAACTTTATAATAACTTTAATTTATAAATCATTAACAAACATTATATAATGCTTAAGAGATCATTGGTTAATACATATTCACATAGCTAGAAATATGAGATAATGTTCTTGTTAATGTTTACTAATGAACTTACTAAACATTACCTACTGATTAACATATGATTATTTAATGTAAATAGAAATGCTTACAAATGTCAGAAAACTTTCAGTTCATTTGATCTTTATTTGTTGGTCTTTGTTTGTTGTGTAGACCTCTATTTACACATCTTAACAAACAATTTATTAATTATTTTAATATGTTTATGTTTTTGCAGTACCCAATCTAAAGTGGAAACTAATCATAATTTGCAAATGTTTATAAACGTTTAGTATTCATTAGTACCTTTATAAGCAGTAATCTCGATGGCAGAAAGTGTCCCGAAAGACCTGAATTTACTCTGTTCACATCTTTACTAATCATTTATTAATCATTTGTTCATGTTTTTGCAGTAGCCAATCTAAAGTTGAAACTATTCATCATTTGTAAATGTTTATAAATGTTTCCTAATCATTTAGTATCTTTATGGGCATTGGACTTTTAGCTAATGTAACTAGGCTGGTGAAGTTTAGCTTAATGTTTGTTAAAGACATAACAGATTGTAATTTTGGTGCAAAGAATGTTTTTATTGCCTCAACACTCACATTAGTATACTACTCTTCAGTGTATTATTAAACAGGATATTTCTTGAATCATAAATAAACAGGGGAAAACAAATAATTTTTTAAAAGAAAATACAATTAATTTATCAAAACAATATATTATAAACAGATTGAACCCTGTTCCCTTATAATAATCAAATTGACCCCTGTACACTGTTGACCCTTTAACCAACCCTTAAACCCAGTAGCGGGCCGTGCATTTTACACCTAGGCCTTCAGTGGCGTCCTACATGAATTAATCCATCTCTTCATACCATCATAATGATGCCACGGCTATAGAAACCATAAATATTACACAGTAATGCAGTATAACAGAGCACTACATAACAGACAGGTATCTTATGTAGCGAGAATGAATGCTTTTTTCAAAATGCACTGAAAATCTAAACCTGAGAAACAGTAATAAAAGTTTTACTAAGTTTTAATAAAATTATTTACAGTGACGCTGTTTGCTAGCTAGTACGCTGACCATCCAATTAAAGGACGAGAAAATGCTGATGTTATCGTTAGCCAGCTAGATGGCCCTGGTGCTGCCAACTTGAAATCTGATTGGTTAAAGCAATGGTTTGGTTTCATTGCCATTGATTTAAGCTAACAGACGCCTGCACTGTGGATTCTGAAGGCCTTAAGGCAGATTTCTTTGACCCTGGCAACATGATTATTGAAATATGATTGGATAAAAGCTCTAATATAAACATACACTGCTGGAAGCAGTGCAACCAAGAGAAAAGCTATGAATTGAAGAGAATAGACTATTGGAAATAATTGAATACACATTCATGGACAAATATATTAAAATTAAATCCGTGATTCTGATAGTGTTTAGGCCAGCAGAGAAGGCTTTGCTGGCCCTGACGGCCCACCACTGCTTAAACCTACCCATACCACCAAACCTGTCCCTAACCTTACCCATATCACACCTGCTTGATCATATGGAATTGAAAGTTTAATGACATTTGTAAGCATTTTAACTTACATTAAATAATGATTTGTTTGAACATTATCTAATGTTCATTAAGTTTATTAGCAAACATTAACAAGCACATTACTTCACACTTCTAACTCTTTGAATATATATTAACTAATGATCCATTAAGCATTATATAATGTTTGTTAATGATTTATTAATGAAAGTATTTATAAAGTGTTACAAAAAAATATAAAAATTCCACAGCACACAACATAGATAAATACAATATAACAGGTACGAATAAACTAAGGTCTAATAGTATAATTAAGGTACAGAAATTTAATAATTAAGTGTAAAATAACAGCATCGTTTTCACTGAATAAATTCAATATAGATTCATCTTTGTTTGTTTTCTTGTTTGATTAACATCAATGACACAGACAGCAGCAGGCATTTATTGGCTGCTGTCCCTTCAAGACCTGATGCACGGATCCAATACAATGATACACATCATATCTCTCTTAAACTGCGTCCACACATATCTATGAGAAGAACGATCACATGAGCTCTACTGTCTTCTTTCCAATTGGCTGTCGCTCCCGAAAGTTGCTCTTCATTTGCTAAAATTTGAAGGATTCTAAACATTGTCATTTTACTGGACATGCCCCATCCAGTAGCCAATGGTTGCTGTCGCTCAGGATGCTGGAAATCGCCAACTCTCCATTGAAATTAATGAGATCGTGCCGCTTTGTCGCTGCGTGTTGCTTGTAGTGCGAACGGGGCTTTAGCTGATTTCATTCACTTAAGACATAACCGACTTCCTCAACCTACAGCTCAACCTGGCAAAGACTGAGCTTCTTGTTTTCCCTGCCACTCCGACTCTACAGCATGATTTCACCATCCAGCTATGTTCATCAACAATAACCCCATCAAGTTCAGTCAGAAATCTTGGTGTAATCTTGGATGACCAGCTGACCTTCAAGCACCACATTGTAAAGACAGCTCAATCATGCAGGTTTGCATTGCATAACATCAGAAAGATCAGGCCCTTCCTAACGGAGCATGCTGCACAACTGCAGCTCAGCCTGGCAAAGACTGAGCTTTTCGTCTTCCCTGCCACTCCGACTCTAGATTCATCAACAATTACCCCATCAAGGTCAGAAATCGCAGAGTAATCTTTGATGACTAGCTGACCTTCAAGGACCACATTGCAAAGACAGCAAGTTCATGCAGGTTTGCAATGCACAACATCAAAAAGATCAGGTGCTTCCTAATGGAGCATGCTACACAACTTGTCCAGGCCCTTGTCATTTCTAGGCTTGACTATTGCAATGCTCTCATGTCTGGACTTCCATCATGTGCAATCAAACCTCTTCAAATGATTCAGAATGCAGCAGCACGACTGATCTTCAACGAGCCCAAAAGGGCCCACGTCACCCCTCCCTTTATCTCGCTGCACTGGCTACCGGTTGCGGCTCACATCAAGTTCAAGACACTGATGCTTGTGTAACAGGGTTTAAAAATGTTTTACTAAAAATGTTGTGTCTTTCACCAAAATTGCTGTTTCATTCAATTAATAATTGTTTGGGGACCTCTTGTGACGACATTAAGTAATTAGTGGGTCGTTCACCTTTTACCGGCGAAAAAACACCCAGCAGAGAAGTTTATCTGATACTGAGAGGGGTTAGATAAAATGTGCTACAGCAAAATGAGTTTTTTTCTAACTTAATACTTTCTAATTTCACAAGTAATGCTAAAATTAAAGTTTGTTGTTTAACAATATGTTATGTTTAACAATATGTTAATTGTGTAGCGAAGAACTACCTGAAGCTGTTAGGGCTAGTTTGGTTCGCATTGAACCAAGTGTCAGTCAGAACACCACAGAGGGAAGTACCAATTTTAACAGATTTATTATCACCGGTAAGCAGATATCAGCATCAAAGGTGGAGTCAGCCTTTGCATGCACCTTAACAAGTAGTAGAGGTTTGAGGACCGCAGAGTCAATGAGGCTTCCTTTGCGGTCTCCAGAGGTGGAATGGATCTCCTCAGCTGCGTTTGAGCCTTGGGACAACTGCAGATATGCATGCGAGGGTGAATGAGAATGATATGATGCGTCGGCAGGTTAGCACATTCAGTGGAAGAACTTGAGGTACAGTCAGTGAATCATGCCTTAACCAGAGTGGGTTTGGCTCATAGGTGAGCTGGGTGCATATCAGCTGACATAGACTTGGATGTTATGATTGTGGTTGAGTATGGGTGTGTGGTTTAACTGCAACACAAAGAGCAGTACTCTAATAACAGCAACCGACATTACAAATGATCAGCATTCACATACAACTAACCTGGTCTCATAAAAATACGTACCTCTGGGTACTTTCTGCAACACCGTTTTTATGTACCTTACTGCACGTTTCGCCGCAGTTTCAAAGAGAAATGTCCACTGAGTGGCGCTAAAACATGGGTTTAATGCGTGAACCCTGGCATGTTTTTATTACGTTGATATAGGTATGTATTGCTGTGTTTTTATTACGTTGCTTCAGGTACGTATTGCGTCGGTTCATAATTCAAATATACGGGGACTGTCGCTAAAAGTTAATGCTCTATTGTGTTGGAAATACGCCCTACAGCAAACCCAACCCTAAACATACTCAATAGTGTTTACAAATGCAAAACTGATATAAAAACGCATTTGTTGATGCAACCGTGCCATTGTAACTTCCTTATATGCAGATTTGAACTGTTTTGTTGAACCGTAGTTACACAGGATTCGTACCGGAGCTCCTCACCTCTCAAGTATGTCTCCGTACTCCGTGAGCTACCGAAAATACCTACCGTCTATGAAAACCCATAGATATGAAGCTGGATATGTGTGATGCAAACATTCAAAAGCATCAGTTTTCAAATCTCCCAGCATATTAAAATTGTTTTGAAGTCATAACATAATATTCTTCAAGTAATTGTGCGAAAATTACTCTTTATTAATCAAAACTCTGTAAATTTGTGTGAAAAGGACTAAAAGTGTTCATTTCTTTTGGAAACTGCAGTGATATGTACTTATTGGTACGTATTTCGCGTCTCACTAAAAAGTACTCCCAGGTATGTTTATGCCATGAGACCAGGTAGAACTATAGGCTGCTCCCCTCATGAATCATTAAGTGGGTAGAACAAAAGCCATCATATCAGTTATTTGTGAACTGGCTTACTAGTCATATGGAGCATAGAGTCCTAGAGTTCCGACTCTGACTCTGCTGGGGTGCAGGCCATCAGCACGAAAAAGCCTTCGTCACTCCCAGAAAAGACTCCAGTTATTAACAAAGAGCAGTTTCTTTTCTTTACACCATGACAATAACCCTTCATTTAGAGCAAAAAGTCTACTGAACCCTTCATGTCCTCGTCGATACGTGGGAAGCAGTCCTGACATGATGATCCTTGTCGCGGGCGATGTGCTGCGTACCGTCTGTTGCTACGTAATCTCTGTCTGCGGCAGCTTGATATCGTTCACCACAGCACGACAGCTCCGATACTCTCGTCACTCTTCAGGATTGCGGGTATCTGCGCAGAAACATTGAGAACACGAGCACCAGGAACACAGGGAGTGTGCACCTTACCTTTAGCTGAGGTAGCAGGGACGTGCCAGACGATGGAGTCTCCGATGATCACAGCGTCGCATTCCATCTCACGAAGGGGAGCAAAGCGGTCCGGAGTGGAGATCTCGAAGACCGGAGGCAGCGGAGGGGGAGAGCTCCGCGCCCGGGGCCTAGCTCGTGCCTTTCGCTGGGGCACCCATGGTACCACCAATGTGTATTTGTAAGAGTCGCGCTCGGTGGAAAGAAGAATATTGTTGCACAGAGTGTCAACAGCTCAGTTTAAGATGCTGTTGATACAGTATTTCATTTACAAAGGACCTAAACTTACCCAAGCACTGCTATTTCCTCATGATCCACAGTATCTGGTAGACGGCTGTACAAATCAACTCAAAACCATATTCTCCTTTCAGTTGAACTTCTGTTTTTTGATATGTGAGAGATTCCACTTTTATCTGCTTACAATAAATGGATGTTGTAACAAAGTTCGTAGTCACGGGAAGAAGGAGGCGGGAACCGGCGAACATTTAAAAAAAACTTTAAAATAAACAAACACAAAATGAAAATAAAGCAGCAGCCCCTCACGGACGACTGCCGCACACAAAACACAAAATAAAGTCTAGGCCTGGTCGTCTCTCGTCCAACACTGTCGTCACGCCTCCTTTTATCCTTCCGGAGCTCCTCCGTGAGACTCGAGACCGGTGGAGTGCATTAGCATTTACTCCACCGGCCTCACTCCGTTCCCACGGCTCTTGGCCCCTCCCCTCTCGTCACATACCCCCATCGCCCCTCGCAGGCCAGGGGGTACTCACGAGACTGCGCTCTACACCCCCCTCCCCCCTCTGGGGTAGCCGATCACGGCGGCCGCGGCGTACCTGGGGGGAAGGACAGACAGACGAGGCGAGAGAAAAGGAGACGGAAGGATGAGGAGAGACAGTGACGAGAGAGGGGAGAGAGGGGAAAAAAAAATCTTGTTCCGGTTCCCAGACACACTGCCGCTCAGCCCTCCATTAGGTTTCGCTGCAGTTTCAAAGTGAAATGTCCAGTTAATGGCGTTCAATACGTGACTCTGGCATGTTTTTTTTTTTACGTTGATATAGGCACGTATTGCTGTGTTTTTATTACATTGCTTCAGGTACGTATTGCGTCGGTTCATAATTCAAATATACGGGGACTGTCGCTAAAAGTTAATGCTCTATTGTGTTGGAAATACGCCCTACAGCAAACCCAACCCTAAACATACTCAATAGTGTTTACAAATGCAAAACTGATATAAAAACGCATTTGTTGATGCAACCGTGCCATTGTAACTTCCTTATATGCAGATTTGAACTGTTTTGTTGAACCGTAGTTACACAGGATTCGTACCGGAGCTCCTCACCTCTCAAGTATGTCTCCGTACTCCGTGAGCTACCGAAAATACCTACCGTCTATGAAAACCCATAGATATGAAGCTGGATATGTGTGATGCAAACATTCAAAAGCATCAGTTTTCAAATCTCCCAGCATATTAAAATTGTTTTGAAGTCATAACATAATATTCTTCAAGTAATTGTGCGAAAATTACTCTTTATTAATCAAAACTCTGTAAATTTGTGTGAAAAGGACTAAAAGTGTTCATTTCTTTTGGAAACTGCAGTGATATGTACTTATTGGTACGTATTTCGCGTCTCACTAAAAAGTACTCCCAGGTATGTTTATGCCATGAGACCAGGTAGAACTATAGGCTGCTCCCCTCATGAATCATTAAGTGGGTAGAACAAAAGCCATCATATCAGTTATTTGTGAACTGGCTTACTAGTCATATGGAGCATAGAGTCCTAGAGTTCCGACTCTGACTCTGCTGGGGTGCAGGCCATCAGCACGAAAAAGCCTTCGTCACTCCCAGAAAAGACTCCAGTTATTAACAAAGAGCAGTTTCTTTTCTTTACACCATGACAATAACCCTTCATTTAGAGCAAAAAGTCTACTGAACCCTTCATGTCCTCGTCGATACGTGGGAAGCAGTCCTGACATGATGATCCTTGTCGCGGGCGATGTGCTGCGTACCGTCTGTTGCTACGTAATCTCTGTCTGCGGCAGCTTGATATCGTTCACCACAGCACGACAGCTCCGATACTCTCGTCACTCTTCAGGATTGCGGGTATCTGCGCAGAAACATTGAGAACACGAGCACCAGGAACACAGGGAGTGTGCACCTTACCTTTAGCTGAGGTAGCAGGGACGTGCCAGACGATGGAGTCTCCGATGATCACAGCGTCGCATTCCATCTCACGAAGGGGAGCAAAGCGGTCCGGAGTGGAGATCTCGAAGACCGGAGGCAGCGGAGGGGGAGAGCTCCGCGCCCGGGGCCTAGCTCGTGCCTTTCGCTGGGGCACCCATGGTACCACCAATGTGTATTTGTAAGAGTCGCGCTCGGTGGAAAGAAGAATATTGTTGCACAGAGTGTCAACAGCTCAGTTTAAGATGCTGTTGATACAGTATTTCATTTACAAAGGACCTAAACTTACCCAAGCACTGCTATTTCCTCATGATCCACAGTATCTGGTAGACGGCTGTACAAATCAACTCAAAACCATATTCTCCTTTCAGTTGAACTTCTGTTTTTTGATATGTGAGAGATTCCACTTTTATCTGCTTACAATAAATGGATGTTGTAACAAAGTTCGTAGTCACGGGAAGAAGGAGGCGGGAACCGGCGAACATTTAAAAAAAACTTTAAAATAAACAAACACAAAATGAAAATAAAGCAGCAGCCCCTCACGGACGACTGCCGCACACAAAACACAAAATAAAGTCTAGGCCTGGTCGTCTCTCGTCCAACACTGTCGTCACGCCTCCTTTTATCCTTCCGGAGCTCCTCCGTGAGACTCGAGACCGGTGGAGTGCATTAGCATTTACTCCACCGGCCTCACTCCGTTCCCACGGCTCTTGGCCCCGCCCCTCTCGTCACATACCCCCATCGCCCCTCGCAGGCCAGGGGGTACTCACGAGACTGCGCTCTACTCCGCGGCGTACCTGGGGGTAAGGACAGACAGACGAGGCGAGAGAAAAGGAGACGGAAGGATGAGGAGAGACAGTGACGAGAGAGGGGAGAGAGGGGAAAAAAAAATCTTGTTCCGGTTCCCAGACACACTGCCGCTCAGCCCTCCATTAGCTGGGTACACTCTTCCGCGATGCCAGGCGGTGGCACCAGCGTGCCCCTCCTTCCTCCCGGGTTTCGGCACCAATGTAACAATGTTCATAGGTCGGGAAGAAGGAGGCGGGAACCGGCGAACATTTAAACGAAACTTTAATAATAAAATAAACACAAAACAGCGCGACAGCCCCTCGCGGACGACTGTCGCGCACAAACAGAACCAAAACACAAAATAAAATCCAGGCCTGGTCCTCTCTCGTCCAACACTGTCGTCACTCCTCCTTTTATCCTTCCGGAGCTCCTCCGTGGGACTCGAGACCGGTGAGTGGCGCAGGTGTCGTGCATTAGCATTTACTCCACCGGCCTCGCTCCGTTCCCACGGCTCTCGGCCCCGCCCCTCTCGTCACAGATGTGTATTTATTCAGTTATTTATTACTCTTATTTATCTTAATACTCTTATTTATCTTATTACTCAGATTATGGGGCTGTAAACTCACTGCTCAGTGCTGTGAATTTGTGGCATCAGTTCTACAATCACCAAACTCCCGTCTGATAGAGCTGGACATGAGTCACAATGAGCTGCAGGACTCAGGAGTGAAGCTGCTCTCTGATGGACTGAAGAGCCCAAACTGTCATCTGGAGAAACTGAGGTTTGAGAATCAGATGTGTTTTTATGTGTTCATTTGATACTCATAAAGTATCATTACCTAATCAAATAGATTAGTGGGTTTAATTCTTTTTTAATTCATTTTCAAATTAAAGACAAAATTAGTTAATTATCTAATCTGAGCAACATCTCCAAATATTACTGCATCAATTGCAAATGTATTAAATCTCACATGGAAATACTAATAAAAAATACAAATACAACACAAAAGTTTTTGTATATAAAATAAAAAGTCCTACCCATTAAAATTGGTGCTACAGGGTCTGAGGTTAAATATTAGTTGATTTCTCTTTATGTTTTGATTGGTGATAAATGTAAATAAACAAATACTGTATATCCAGAAATGGAACAGACTTGTTAGTGTAGTAGTAACATTATTATTATTATTAGAGTGAGAGGGGACCTGTGTTCATACCCCTACTAAATGATTAAATGTAAATGTAAATATCCCGGTCCGACATATGGTTTATTTATGACCGGGTGAAAATAAGAGTCCAAGAGGATATGATGGACAGCTACTATATGTTTGTCAGTTAAAAGCTACATTTAAAGCTACAGAATATGCTAAATAACATGAGAAATGAGAACATAACATCCTGATTTTGTTTATTCTGTCAACAGTCATGCAAACATAAAATGTGTACAGTATAATAAGAGAACCTGTAATATCTACCATGTTATTGTTTTCAAACTCAGATGAAGCTGTGAAGTCATTTAAATATTTAATGGATGTGTAATTATTCAGTTATTTATTACTCTGTTCAGATTGCAATGGTGTAAACTCACTGGTCAGTGCTGTGAATATGTGGCATCAGTTCTACAATCATCAAACTCCCGTCTGATAGAGCTAGAGATGAGACACAATGAGCTGCAGGACTCAGGAGTGAAACTGCTCTCTGATGCACTGAAGAGCCCAAACTGTCAGCTGAAGAAACTGAGGTTTGAGATTCATTTTCAGTATACTGATATATTAAAGAATCTGCTAAATATATAGTCAAAATGTATAATGTGTGAATTTTGTATTTGTTTGTGTAAGAGTCACTCTCAGACAAAAGAAGAATATTGTTGTACAGAAAACAATTAGCAGAGTTTCAACAGCTCAGTTTAAGATGCTATTGAATCAGCATTTCATTTACAAAGAACCTAAAATTTACATAAACACAGCCTTTAGGAGATACAAATCTATATGCTCATGATGGATGTGTAATTATCAATTTTTTGTATTACTCTGTTCAGATTGGAACACTGTAATCTCACTGGTCAGTGCTGTGAATCTGTGGCATCAGTTCTACAATCATCAAACTCTCGTCTGATAGAGCTGGACATGAGTGGGAATAAGCTGCAGGACTCAGGAGTGAAGCTGCTCTCTGATGGACTGAAGAGCACAAACTGTCAGCTGGACAAACTGGGGTTTGAGATTTAGATGTTTTTTTAATGTGAATTTGATCCAGATGATATAGGGATGCAAAGATTCACTCATTGTCTCAAATGCATTGATTGCAAATCCTGATGATGCATATACATCAATCTTGAAACATGGATTTCTGAATTGTGAAACATTTCAGAAGTATCTTCAGCATTAATACTTCAGATTCTTTATTGCAAATCTGCTGTTTGGTGCTGCAGTTGTCAGGAAATCATCACAATCACTCACGTCAGCACAGTCTCCTCCTCCGACACACACCAGATCCCAATCACCCGAATTCTGATCACCTGCACCTGCAATCACCAATCAAGCCCGCTATATCTTCTCACTCCACTCAGTATTCCAGTGTCCGGTCTACCATTCACTACCCGAACAATACCAGACTCCTTACTTGCATACTTACCCGTTGTTTCCTTACCTCCAGGGGTCTATAACGTCTCCGCGATCCCGATTCTCCTCAGCCCCGGTTCATCTCCAGGATTCCTGCAACAATCAGAACCCAGATTCTCAAGAAGCTAAGAAACCAAGAACTTTCATATATCTCTCATACTCACCTGCCTTCGATCCTCACCATTACAGCATTGTCAATAAACCCTTCTGTTTACCTGCACTCCTCTTGTCTCTGGCCTGTTTGTGACAGAAGACCGGACCAAGAACCAACACCTCCATGGATCCCCATCTTCCATCCACCGCAGAGGTCCTCGAGGAACTAGTCAGCCCCCTCAGGACCTCCCCCCCGCCAGTCACCCCCCCAT
>NW_015542334.1:104399-105944 GCF_001515605.1 Sinocyclocheilus anshuiensis | reverse complement strand
CCGATTCTCCTCAGCCCCGGTTCATCTCCAGGATTCCTGCAACAATCAGAACCCAGATTCTCAAGAAGCTAAGAAACCAAGAACTTTCATATATCTCTCATACTCACCTGCCTTCGATTCTCACCATGTCAGCATTGTCAATAAACCCTTCTGTTTACCTGCACTCCTCTTGTCTCTGGCCTGTTTGTGACAGAAGACCGGACCAAGAACCAACACCTCCATGGATCCCCATCTTCCATCCACCGCAGAGGTCCTAGAGGAACTGGTCAGCGCCCTCAGGGCCTCTCTCACGCCAGTCACCACCCCATCATCTGCCTCTGTAAGTCCCATGGCCATGCCTGCTTCATATGCTTGTGACGCTGCTGTGTCTGGCAGCTTCCTTCTACAAGTGGCTCTGTTTATGGAGATGCAGCCATAGAAGTTCACAACGGAACGTTCGAAGGTAGCCTTCTTAATTTCCCTCCTAAATGGCAAAGCGCTGGAATGGGCCCGAGTGATATGGAACGCTACCAGTGCCATAATTAATTCTTATGATGCTTTCAAAAATAATTTCAAGGAAGTGTTTGGTTTCACGAAAGGAGAACTTTCCGTGTCCGACCAACTTCTGCGCCTTCATCAAGGCTCCTCCACCACCAGTGAGTACACACTACAATTTCGCACACTAGCGGCGACTAGTGGCTGGAATGAGGCGGCCCTCCTCAGTGCCTACCGTCAATGTCTGGACCCTCCCATTCGCGCCCAAATGGCCATCTACGATGACAACATCGGACTAGAAGGCTTCCTACAACGAGCCACTCGCATCTCGCAACGGTTGTCAGCCTGCCAGCCCCACGAAGCCGCCCACCAGCCCTTCGCGTCCACCAGCGGTCCCTCTGTACCAGAGCCCATGCAAATGGATTCTACCCGACTCACTCGCGCCGAGCACGCTCGCCGCTTAGCGGCCAGACTCTGCCTTTACTGTGGTGCTCCAGGACATTTCATCAGCTTCTGCCCAGTCAAACCCCCACGCCCGGCGGTGAGTACCCTCCAAATAGAACCAGAAATATCAACATTATCCCTGCTACCAGTGCAACTGCTAACCCAAGACCTCTCGGTTTCAGTTTCAGCCCTCGTCGACTCGGGCTCTTCGGGCAATTTCATATCCTATGACCTCCTAAATCGTTTCTATCTACCCCGCCTACGTCAAGCCCGGGAGCTCCGGCTCAAGTTGCTTCCACCCTTGTTGAAAGTCCAGAACCTCAAGAAACACCGACCGTCCCATCTGACTATGCGGCGTTCCAGGATTTCTTTAGTAAGCAGGCAGCCACTCGCCTTCCACCGCAACGGCCATGGGACAGTGCCATCGACTTGCTGCCTGGGGCAAAACTCCCTAAGGGTAGAGTATACCCACTGTCCATCCCAGAGTGCAAGGCCATGGAGGATTACATCCAGGAGACTCTTAAGCAAGGTTTCATCCGACCATCCACCTCCCCGGCAGCCTTGAGTTTCTTCTTTGTGGGCAAGAAGGAAGGGGGCTTGAGGCCGTGCATCGACTATCGCATGCTA
>NW_015542334.1:79147-103869 GCF_001515605.1 Sinocyclocheilus anshuiensis | reverse complement strand
CGCCCTGGAGGAACTCTGGGGAGCTCGCGTCTTCACCAAACTTGACCTGCGGAGCGCGTACAACCTCGTTCGAATCAGGGAGGGCGACGAGTGGAAGACGGCGTTCATTACCCCCGCAGGCCACTGTGAATATCGGGTCATGCCGTATGGCCTGTCAAACTCCCCGTCCGTCTTCCAAAGCTTCATGAACGAGGTGTTCCGGGAGTTCCTCAATAAGTTCGTGATTGTCTACATAGATGATATTCTCATCTACTCCCAGAACCTGGCCGAACATCACCACCACGTCACGCAGGTCCTTCAGAAGCTCCGTCAACACCAGCTGTTCACCACGTCACGCAGGTCCTTCAGAAGCTACGTCAACACCAGCTGTATCTGAAATTGGAGAAGTGCGAATTCCATCGCTCCTCGGTCCAGTTCCTCGGATATGTCATCAGGAAGGAAGGTATCCAGATGGACCAGGAGAAGGTTAAGGCCATCAGGGAATGGCCACTTCCACAGACGGTGAAGGAGTTACAAAGATTCCGGGGATTCGCGAACTTCTATCGACGGTTTGTGAAGAGTTTGGTACTGGTGGCCCAGTATGGCCCGGGATGTCAACAGGTACGTCCAAAGCTGTTAAGTCTGTGCCATGTCTAAAACCCCACGTCATCTCCCCGTAGGCAAGCTCGTCCCACTGCCTGTGCCCCGTAGACCCTGGTCCCACATTGGAGTGGATTTCGTCACTGACCTCCCTGCCTCGAATGGTAACACCTGTATCCTTATTGTGGTTGATCGCTTCTCCAAGGCCTGTAAGTTCATCCCTCTCAAGGGTCTACCAACAGCATTTGAAACAGCTGAATGCCTATTCACTCAGGTCTTCCGGAACTATGGCCTCCCGAGTCTGACTAAATCAGTGAAACATTGTAGTTTTATACACATTTTAGGAGGCACAGCTCAGAGCAGACAAAGCTCCTGGGTGACAACCTTAAAGCATGCAAATGGAGTAAGCAGTTATATCATCCGCATCAGACTCTGGAATGTCACCAGCCCTAATTCAATCAGCGACTCTCGAATTATATTATCATAGAGATAAAGAAATGTCCATACCTTAAGTATTGATGATCACTAACAATGAGCACAAAGAATGGGCAAATGGAGCGGAGCACGAAGAGTCATTAGACAAACAGTGATTGTCTCAGTTATTTTGCTTGTTTGACTCAACCTACTAGAACCTTTGCATAACAATAATCCATTGACGTCATCATCTTCACTTTAAATGCCAAATACCATGTACATGACTTAAGTTTTTCAGGTGATCTTTTGTCATTACACAGGATCAGCAGATCTTAAGCAGTTTCTTAAATTTGTAATCCCACAGCATCTTCTGAGCACCTCATATTTGATCTGTCCTCGGGACGGTCACTGATTATCCCATGAGCTGATGACAGATCTCTCATAATAGCACTAGTCTTGAGTGAAAGAATTTGACATCCTTATCAGTTATTTCCAGCAAAAAATAATTGTGAAATGAGATTTTGGTCACATTGCTCACCCCTACTATGAATGCATTTAAAAGATACAGAATCAATTTGAATCACATTGAATGGAATTGTTCTGAATTTGATAAAATTGTTCCTGAATTGAATCAAAAACCTATGAATTGTCAATCAAATTGATTAGCTGTCAGATTCAGCTGATTGTCTTTTATCTCTTAATATTTCTGCATTGGATACAAATGTGTTAAACCTCACATGACAAGACCAAAAAATAAACAGGAATAGAAAACATAAATTAAATAAATAAAGATTGAGGGAGCAAACATATGTTTTACTCGTAATCTACAACTTTAATTGATTTGAAACATTAACTGCAGTTAGCATCTAAATGTACCTCATTCAGGTCAAAAGATTTAACAGGCTTTTGTCATGAGTTCTAATGTCACAGATGTTTTTATTGTTTCTGTGTGTTTGTAGATTAGTGTCGTGTGCGGTGAGAGATGAAGGCTGTCGTTATCTGGCTTCAGCTCTGCGTTCAAACCCTTCACACCTGAGAGAGCTGGATCTGAGCTACAATGACTCAGGAGAATCAGGAGTCAAGATGCTCTCTGATCTACTGAACGATCCAAACTACGCACTGAACAAACTCTACTGAACGATCCAAACTGCACACTAAATAAACTTTTGAGTAAGATTCATCTCATCCTGTATGTGTTTGTATATGTATTTCAGTCTAACCATCTACAGATATACAGTGGAGTGAAATGTTACTTAGAAGAGTCTGTAATAGGGCTGTAGGATATGGAGGAAACAATTAATTTATGTAGTTAATCTGCTTATCAATCTCACTGAGTAGGTCTTCTTTAAAAGATCTAAATTCTGTCATTTGCTCACCCTCATGTAATTTCACACCTGAATGACTTTCTTTCTTCTGCAGGACACAAAAGAAATGCATTTTCTTTTAAGTGGACAAAAGTCTTTGTTCCTACAATGTAAGTAAATGGTAACTAAAACTGTTTGGTTACCAACGTTTATCAAAATATCTTGTGTTCAGCCGAAGTTTCTGTTTCACTGTCAGAAACACACATGCAACTGAATAAAACAGGTGACACCCTCATGTCCAACAGATCATTTCTCCACAGTGAAAAAACTAAAGAGAAAGTGCTGAGTATGACACCATTTAAAGCCCATGACTACAGATATTGTTACGGTTCTGGTCTAGGGTCAGGGAGATAACATAAATAAAAATCTCAGAACACCTGTTTGCACGTTTCCTTATTCCTTTTATTTTTCCTCTTTTTTTTTTTCCTTTCAAACTTTGGGGTTTGCTTAGATAAAAACAAAAAAAAAATTGACACTGACTAAATCCAGTTGCAATTAAATAAACCTGACAAAAGAAAGAAAATAAAAATACAGTGATCTTACCTAACTCCCTAACTACATGAAAAACAGGAGAAAAAGAAAATAAGTGGCACCCAACCCCTACTGCTTCAGCTGTGAAGGGAAAGTTAAATATTTACAGTCTTTACAGTAAAGGGGTGCAACACACTGGCCCAATAATGAAAATAAAAATAAAATACACTGGGGAAAAATATAACGGGGACAAGATACAAAAGGTAAGGGGGAAAAAAATAAAGTTTTGCACCTATAAAGGGAAAACACACGAAAGAGGAAAAAGCACACAATTTACTCATCACAATGAACTATAGCACTTCAATCAATCTCTCTCGATAACACAACACACCCACAGAATCTCCCCCCGCTCCACGTCAGCATCCACAGCGGATTTCAGAGGACGCTCCGCTCTTTTCTGCCAATCCCAGGCATGTCAGGTGCATTCAATGAAAGTGGATCAGATTCCTGCATTCACGGAACAGTTTGAGTTTATAGGTTCACTTCTGAGTGTTCAGGAAAGGGTTTGAACCCGTTTTCATTGCTGGTTGTGGTTTAGTCGTAGTTATTTACTCTTAAAGTGCTTTTAAACATCTCTGCGGAAAAAGAAGGTGAAGTAATCTGCAAAAAAAGTGTTTTGTTTTTACTGCTGCTTCACAAATTGGATAATTTTTAGGTTAGTTTCATGAGAGCACTTTACAGGCGCCTGAGAAGAGCTTGTTCTTTGACAACTATTAAATGACCCATTAACCAGAATATCATCTGTGTTTGTGTTTAACCATAAAGTCTAAAGCACACTCATTCAAGCACTATGATGCTAATTTATATACGCCTTTCTCTAATAGTGATTCAAATGGACAAATATTTAAGCTAAACAAATGTGAGATTTGTCATCTAAAAATTCTCTTCATTGACGTCTAATAATCCAATCTTGAATATAACTGTCTTAATGTGATTAGTATGATGTATTCTGTATTATTAATATGAGTGGATAATACTCTCCTATTTCCACTGGACTAATAAAGTATCTGAACTGGGTCATTAGGCAAGTAAGTATTCAGATGATAGCATTTTTAATTAAGAGATCATTTGAGGATACAATAAAAGCTAATAGTCACTGTTTCTGGACAGAGGAATATTTCATGTTGACAATCACACACTCATATCCACACAGACTGCCATTAATGACCTGAACAGAGATATCAGTGTAATGTTTCCCCTAACGTTCACAAAAAAAAAGCTTACCGGGAACATTCGCAAAACGTTCTTAGAACATGTTTTTGTTGTCTGGGTTACTGGCCACATCAGACCCCTTTTACTTTGGTAAAGAAAACGTTATGCAGCACATGTAGTCCACTGTCAATACTGAACCCGTCTGAGAAAGAAATGTAGAGAGAGTGTGGTTTACACAATGTCTCGTATTTAAAAGAAAGATTCCTGCCTGTTTTCCAGTCTCAGGCACTGTGTGTATTGTTGTAAGCGTATGTTGTTTGCCTTGAGGCTTCTGTTTAAATCCAGACTGTTCTCTGAAAAACTCTATTGCAAATGAAAATGGATTGCTAAATATTACAGTCTAGAGAATATATGTTAATCTACTGAATAATTCAAGGCCAAACACACTTGTGTCTGTCGTGACTAATTAAAAAAAAAGTACCAATCAGTGACACAATGAGGTGTGTGTGTGTGTGTGTGTGAGGTGAGACAGCTAAAACTACACACTCACACCCATTTTTATAAATAAAGCTACTAAAATGTGCAGAAATAATTTTCATGCTGCAGTCAGTCCTGCCATGAATATTTTAATTGATTATTGCTGCCTGAGGTGAGAGTGATTATTCCTGTTCCATGTGAAAATAATAATCATTCTGCAGTTATAAACGAGTCACATGATTTAAAAAACAGTGTTTGAATGTTAAAATGCTTGATTTTGTTGCCTGATTCTATATTTTACTTTCAGAATGGTCTTTTAACCAAATATCAGGTTATTATAGGGTTGTCACAATAGCTGAAGTGATTGTTTTCTCTAGCAGAGGTTTTATATGTTGGTTACAATCAGGCATTCAAAATAGTCTTAGAATGATTTTGGTGAATTTTGGTGGCTGGGTAACACCATAGAAGTAAGTGAACACAAGAAAATAACACGAACGAGTCAATTGTAATGAAAGTAGATTTGAACTGAGGTTTGACTTCGTCAGAACATGGGATTTTTTCTTAATTCTCAGGTTGTCACAACCATTGAAATAGTTTAAAATTGTACATTGTTTTAAAAAAAATATTTGTTGGCCATTTTTACATTTTTTTATTTTATTTTATTATTTTTTTTAAACACTTATTTGTTACCTTTTTACTGGTTCATGAATTGTTTTGACTTTTATAATTGTCATAATGATAAGAAGTGTTTACATTTTGATGAAAAGCTTTTAGCAGGCTGTTTATTGACAGATTGTGACAACTTGCCCCATGTAGTGCAACAATATGACCCTCTACTGCATTTAATGTACTCAATACATTTGTTCCTGGAAGACTTTTCATATTTGTGTCTTTACCAAAATGGATTTTCAAAAATAAACCCACCATTAGAAATATCTACTGGAGTAAAAAAGAAAAAAAGCCAGTAAATTGTGTCACATACATTTTAATCTTTGGTTTCATAAACTGCACCACCATCATTGTGCTACATTTGTAGGGTTCACAGAGAGGACAAAACCACTGAGCAAAACAGGACAAAGTTTATAATATATTAAGTCCAAAAAGCCTCATTATTGTGAGACGTGGTAAATCGTCTTCCTTTGTTCAGTGGTTCTGTTTTCTGAGGGTTTTCTGTTATTGCGTGTTCATTTGTCTCTGTGTGTCCCACATGTGGCTCTCCATTACAGAAACAAAAGCCACAGAAATCCAGTTCTCCTTTCATTCCAGCGTCATGGAGTTTGAATGTGGCTTCAACAACCTGCTGCATTCTGTGAAGATAATGCACCATTAGTACATCAGACCACTGAGAGTCAGGTTGTGTCTGTCTCAATGGGCTTTTTCAAAGAGAGGTTGGGCTTTATTAAAATTAATTTCCTTTTGTTGTCACGGCTCTTTTCAGAACCATATTTCTAAGTTCTATTCAGCCAGATGCACAACAAAGGGAAACTGAATTAGAACCTTACGTTGCCATGGAGCCCAAGGACTGCGTTCAGATTTCCATTCGCATATTCTCACTCTCTCACTCTTGCTGTTAAGGATTTGTTTATAATTAAAACCATGAGAAACATGATAGACAGTTTCCATCTGAATGTCTAAAGGCCAATTCAGACAAACTCCAGCATTCTAAAGCTGTCAGTTGGATTTAGAACGAACAGCTGTAGTGTGTATTTAACCCCATAACCCTGCTGTATCATATTTGATACACAAATTTCTAAGGCCTCTAAATAATCAACATGATCAAAACTTTGCTGATAAACCTGTCGCACACAATCTCCTCCATGTCTTCTGTCGTCTGATTGATAGTTTAGACTTTTTTTAGCAAGTAAAAGGTCTTTTAGTGTAATTGTATAAACGTTCACCTTCAGCGCGTGCTTCGTGTGTCTTTCTGCTGTCAGACCTTTACTGATTTTTATAAAGTAAACTTAAGAATAACTTTGATATTTTTAGCATTGTTTCACGGTTAACACTTAATGGACTGAAGTAGCTTTGCTTTATTTAATTATTCAGACATAATAAAAAAATTTAAAAAATAATGTTCAAATATGATCATCAGGCTTTTGAGGAATGTTTATTTGTTCATCTCTCAGTCATCATTGTATTGAATTGCATTGTATGTTTTGATCAAACCAAGCATTAAATCGTACAACAACGTTATTATAAGAGATAATATGGAGAGTGACGACTGATATTTCTATCATTTTATGTAAGTATCTGCTGTACTGTTATAAAGGTCTCATTGATTTACATTTAAAGCTATCAGCATTTCACCTTAATTTTTGTTCATATAAATATCAGCATCTGAACCAAATTGTATATTTTTGCACAGTTTGGGCCTTTGAATGAAACTGAGCTGTTTTTCCTCTATATTTTCACTATATCATACTATATGAGCCATAAAAGCCTGATATATCAAATATGATACTCAAAAATAAAATAAAAAACACATGCACTTTTTAAAATATTTTGTTCAATAAACTTTCTAAAAAAAAATTTTTTTCCTGACTATTATTTCATACAGTATGTCAGGCTTAACCATTTTCATTTACACAAATTATACAGAAGGATATTTCATATTTGAGTGACTCTCAAAAAACGTTTAGATTTAACATGCGAGCAATAAGGCTGCACGAATACATATTATAACACCTTAATATACAGTATGAAACTTGATTAATTCCCACATCAGGTCTATTACTGATTCAGTGTGTAAAACATTAATGACAGAAACATCTTGAGAAAAGCAAACAGCGTCGTAATCTCAGTCTCAGCTCTCCTGTGGATCTGCTTGACTGCGGTGATGCCTTCATTTGATGGATAGCTGTTGTAAGATTGCTAGTCTGTTATCAGCCTGACCGGATCATCAGACGAGTCCGGCCATATGTTCATGATATCGCCAGCGCTCTTTATCTGACAGAACAGACCTACACCTGTCTGTCTTCACACACACACGTCCTGATAACATCAAAACACTGAGCTCCAAATCACTCACAAGGAATCAGAAACTGATTCCTCACTGAGACACTCTGGACAGCAGATATCATGCTTAATTTTTGTTTCTTCAAGTTTATTGAAGCAGTTCTGGTGCTATTTGTGAAAGCTATACACTGAAGCAGTGAAGTATGCTGTGATGCTGCAGGAAATTCACACAGGTTTTACAGAGCAATGCATTTATAGATATTTTTTATAGAGTCTCTGATTTAAAATTCAGTAGCAAAAATGGTTGGTAAGCTCAATTAATTTCAGTCTATCAATTCAAACTGTATGTGTCAGTGAACTGCTTCAAAAATCACTCAAATACGGAAGTATCTGTAAAGCATTTCCATATGTTATATGAATGTACTGTACACTCCCAGAGAGAAAAAAAGGTACAAAAGCTGTCACTGGCATGGTTCACTTTCAAAAGGTACTATATGTGCCATTTATGTACTAATATATACGCTTTAGGTACTAATATGTATCTTTCATATGCACAATTTAGGGGTAAATAAGCTACAAAAGTGTACATTTTGAAAATTTACCAAGTGGCAAAAATGTAAATGTACCTAGTGACATCTGTTGTATCTTTTATTTTTTATTTTTTTATTTTTTTTTATTTTGAGAGTGTACTTGTGTATTTAAAAATGTAAATGAGAAATATCACACGAGTAGCAGTGCGATATGGTTGTATATTGGCACGGCTGTGATTCGGCTGTTGATAATCACAGCATGCCGATATAAAGCCATATCACACTGCTACTCGTGTGATATTGCATTTATACAACAGTTCGATGGCAAGAGTGTGTAAATACATAAGAAACAACAACGTAAAAACCCTCTTTTATGCAGAAATACTTCCTTCTGCCATGGATTCAGATCTCAAGTTGACAGTTTATTAGCTGAGCTCAAACCTCTGTTACTAATCCGAAAATGTCACTTTAGAACTAGTAACGAAGGAATGTTGAGTTGCTTCATTGAAAGCTTTTTGTATTACTGTATTAAAAGCTCACTGTATTATGTAGAGTATGATGAGAGAGAGATGGACTGAGTGAGTGTGATTACCTGCATCTGATACAGCATTCATTCTTCAGCTCACTCTCATATTCATATAATCGTTTGAATGTCCGCTGTGGAAAGCGATATCTTTGTCGTACTCTCCTTTCATCTGTTAATGGTGATTTCTGATGACAGCGCTGCTCAGTGCATTTGTTGGCTGCATCTTACAAGGTGTTGTTGAAAGTAAAAATAACTTCATGAACACTGAACAGCCGCTGACGCCCTGGAGCTCACATCTCCGAAAACATCGAAGCAAGTTTTCAAATAGACGTTATCTTTATTAACAAACTGCACATTTGAAGTCTAAAGAAGTACATTCTTGCCTAAAAACAATTCAAACTACATTCCGTGACACAAAACCAGTATTAGTTATAAAATTATAGTGGATTTGGACATCCGCCATGACGCTCGCTGTGAGAAATACTGCAAGCGGAGTGATACAAACGGTGAAGCGGTTAGAGTTCTGTTATCACTAGAATATCGCACTGCTGGAAAAGGCTCTCAGCCAATCAGATTTGAGGACCAGAAAGATAAACATATTAAACATATATATTAAATATTATTTTATTATTATTATTATTATTATTATTATTATTATTAAGAGGGTGGAATACATGCCACGATTATTTTAAAATAGATTTTTACTTTATTTTACTTCTGGCATTAAACATATACATGTTTATATTCACAAAAAAAAAGTTATTATATTTTTACATTATTATGAAAACATAGCATTTTAAGCTATATTGTCCAGGCCTGATATGCATATATGTACGTTTTTACTTCCAAATGAGTCCAGAGCAAGAGAGTTCAGCTCAAAGATTTGATGTTGCACACAATTATTCCAGGTTTTTCAATGAACTGTGCATTGTGAAGCCATGCTCCTCTTTTGCATATTGACTGTATCTATTTAAATGCCACATCCATTATAGATGATCATTACTCATTCTCTCTCAAGTCTGTCAGAGAGAAACTACTGCAGACTCCACGTCAACAACAGCAGATGATTCGATGTGATGTGACGATGCCACTAGAAATAGAAAAAAATGCTGTTTCTTTGCCGTTCTGTGGACTGGAGTGAAACAACAGCAGCAGCACAACTTCTCAAAAAACCGTCTTAGTCTGTGCCGGTGATTCAAGGGAAACACGACTGCCAACTGTCACTCAGTGAATCCTCAATGGAATCAGATCTCTTTGAGGATTTACTGGCTCTGGTGTGTGACTCTGAGAATCAGCTTGAAGCATCAAATATGCAGCAGCTCTGAAGCGTCGAGGAATCTTTGTCCCGCTTCACACCGAAACTTCTGTGACACGCTTCACTGCCTCCAGTGCTGCTCTCCTGCTGTCCCCCTTCCTGTCTTTTGCCTCTTTTCATTTTTAAATAGGTTTCTTCAAATCTAGGTTCTTGATTCTTATTGGATTTATCTATTTTATTTCAGATACTCTAATCATTTGTCACTTGTCAGAATAAAAAGCCTTCATATAAACACTTAAATTGGAAAATTATTATTAGATAGAGCTCAAATTAATTTAAAATCTACGTATATAAAGAGCTCAAATGCATTTTTTCTCTTTTTATCTTTTCCTCTCAGTTCCATTTACATTGTTTTTTTTGTTTTTTGCACCAAATATGTAATAAACAAATGTATTTATTTAAAAAGGGAAGGAAATAGATAGCTCTTTTCAGGTAATATAAATTGTAGCTCTCTTTTTGGATTCATTTTGATTTTGATCATTTGATCAGACTGACAAAAGTTCAGGAATTTCTTCACAAAATATAATTTTTAAATGCAAAATAATAATTTAATAATTTTAGATAATTTAATACATTTAATACATAATTTGATCATAAAATAGACCATCAACATCAATTTTTGATTTCTCGGGCAAAACATAACCTGATGAAATATATATTTGAATGCATTGTAAGTTGCTTTAGAAAAAAGTTTCCACAAATGCAAAGTTAAATGTGCGACATGTTGAGGTCATTTTTGAATTATCATTGTAAAATGTGTAAAATTGTTTCACATTATATTTTCTTGATTGTATAGTGTGAACTGTAAAGTATTCAATGAGTAATATTCCATTCTGAACATGACACATTCCCACATATGACACGTGTCTTTATTTATTTATTTATTTATTTTATTTTATTTTATTTTTATTATTTTGGCCATGGCAAAAAGTTTTGTATATTATTGGTACTACTATATTCAACCAATACTATATATATTGCAATGCTACTCTTCAAATATAACTTTATATTCTACAGGATACACTCTAAAAAATGCTGGGTTGTTTCAACCCAACTTTGGGTCAAATATGGACAAACCCAACTTTTGGGTTAAAAATTTAATGTAAACATTTAACCCAATGGTTGGGTTAGTCCATATTTAACCCAAAGTTGGGTTGAAACAACCCAGCATTTTTTAGAGTGTATGCTACTATTTCTACAAGCACATACTTTTTTTACCACGTTTGCACTACATAAGTGTTCAACACAAGATCATTAGATCAGGAATAGGTGAATATTTTCCTTTATCCAGGAGTAAAAGCTGGAGCAAGAAAGAAAGAAAATCTAAAACGGCTATTAAAAAGAAACTCTGCTGCGCTCGTGTCTAAAGGTGCTTGAGTGTGTGATAAGAGGCTCTTGAGTGATGTTTTATAGTCCAGAGGTTCCTCTGACAGACCTGATTAGAGCTTTTCAACCGCTGACAGTGTTCAAATATGCAGCTAACTTCTGTGTAAGAATCATATCAGCACGCTGCCAAGAGCAATACAGGTTATCAGCTCACCGATATAATACAACAATTATACAGTCGCCACACAATACATATAGACTAACCCCCGCTTCATCTTTAATTCAGACTCCATTTACTCTGCCAGTTTGTGTGTAGGCAGGCGAGCGACTCTCTTCTAGATGATAATAGCTGTGAATGAGACTCTGTGCGGCTAATTAAACATCAAACAGATCGTGTTGGAGTGAGATTAGTGTTGGTCCAGAGAAGCTTCTCAGAACAAATCTGATCTTCTTCTTTCTTGTTTTCTCCGTAGTTTCTCCTTTCATTCTCTAATCCCTTTTTCTGTAGGCAAATGTGCAGAATTTAGAATGCTTATTTTATATTTCAATTTCAATATTAAAATGCGTTTATAATGCTGTTTCTGAGCAATCTGATGTGTAAAGTCCTTGTCAATCACCATCACAGCTCAGCCGCAGTAACTCGGTGTGTTTGTACCTACGTTAACATATTTTAGGGACAAAATTGTGCTTAGAAGTGAGCTAAACCTTACAAAATCACAGTTTAGGGACGAAAAAAGCATATTTCAATAGCTCAAACAGTAGAGAATGGCACTGTAGCAACACTAAAATCATGGGTTCAATTCCTAGGAAATGCATGAATTGAGAAAAATCATACCTTGATTGCAATGTAAGTGGCTTTGGATAAAAGCATCTGCATATATAAAAAAAATGCTGAAAGTTTTCTGTTAAGAGTGTGGGTTAAGATTAGGTTGCAATATTTATAATTAGCTGTATATAAAATATTGGAAGTCTATAGAATGTCCCCATTTAGATCTTTGTTTACGACTCTATTTGCAGTGCTTGAAATATTCTTCCTCTTGCCATTAAATGTTTTTTTTTTTTTTCCAGATCTGAGTTAATGAAATGGCAAGCTGAAAATGTTTGAAATTGTGGTGATATAAATTCAGACTGTAAACAGACGAGGGAAGTACGGTCGTTTGCATTTAATATCTTCTCTCTCAGCAAAACAGAGCGCAACAGTCATTTACAGACTTACAAATGTCCCATTCATCTTCTGCATGCAGAAATAGATTTTTAGCAGCAATGTATAAACATCTCCAGACAGACTTACCATGAGCTCTGAGGTTATATAGTGATGATATATATTTATACAAACTAAATGTTGTTTATTAGCAGAATTCCCAGTGAAGAACCACACTGTCCATAATCCCAGAGAGATTACTGTTACTATGGAAATGGAAACAATAGTAAAATAGCTCATCAGAGAGCTCCTACTCCCATGATACATTGTGAATGATGACTTTAATGCTCTGGAGACCGCATACATCATCAAGCATGTCTCATTTCAGAAAAGTAACCATTATAAAATTACAGAAAATATTCCTTGTATAAAATATTCTATTCTTACTTTGCAATGTAATGGTTAATTTTCTGAAATGAGGAAGCCTCAATGACGCATGCAGCCGACTAATGTGATGCAGCAAAAGTCTCTCTACCTGTTTTTCAATAGACTTATAACTGTTTTTATACTTATAATAAATGGTTTTACTGTATATGGGAAAAATGTTAAATAAGTAGGTTTATATTGTACAATCATCTGTGATTCAATTGCATAATTTGCAATATGCACTACCTGTCACACCCCTGTGGACTGTTGATTGTGGTTTCTCCCTCTGTGTCCTTATTTGGTTGTTCCTGTTCTCGTTATTAGTTAATCACCTCATTGTGCTCACCTGTCTGCCCCTCGTTATCTGCCCTATATCTGTTCCTGTCTCTTGTATTCGAGTTTGTCGGTTACTGTGAATGTTACCCTAATGTGGATGTCTGCCCTGTCTGAATTCCCTGTTGTCAAGTCATTAAATATCCGTTTATTCGTCATCTTCGTCTTCCTGCCTGGTCTCTGGAACACCCTGCCCGTGACAGAATAACCGACCCAAAAACAGTTTAACTTCCGTGTTCTCCACTCCGTTTGTTTTCCGGTTTTTCCTCAGTGTTTTTCTTTCCGTTGTGTTTACCCCATGGATCCCTTCACTCGCCCCGAATTCCTCCTCCTGCTGGAGCAGGAAGGCAAGACTCTCGAGGACCATACCAGACTGTTCCTGTTGGTCGCAAACATCAGCTATCCGGACGACTCGCTCTACGCTTTCTATGAGGCAAGTCTGAACGCCGAGTGCAGAGCGCGGTCGTCCGAAGATGGTCCTCGGGAGGAATTTGCCGCCTTCGTGGAGTGGACTCTAGCGAGAAACGGGTCGCCACTCACCATCGGCCCCGTGGATGATCTCGCCGGATTCACTTTGGACCCAGAGCCCAGCCCACCATCTCCCCGGGGTACGGAGCATCAGCCTGAGCCCACTGATGACGGACAGCCATTTCCAGCCGCACTTTGTCCTCCTCCTAAGTCCCCCTCTGTCCCTCCCTCTGTCTCCACGGTGCGAGGTCGTGCCTTCCGGGAGGGGGGCGATCTGTCACACCCCTGTGGACGGTTGATTGTGGTTTCTCCCTCTGTGTCCTTATTTGGTTGTTCCTGTTCTCGTTATTAGTTAATTACCTCATTGTGCTCACCTGTCTGACCCTCGTTATCTGCCCTATATCGGTTCCTGTCTCTTGTATTCGAGTTTGTCGGTTACTGTGAATGTTACTGTGAATGTTACCCTGAATGTGGATGTCTACCCTGTCTGAATTCCCTGTTGTCAAAAGTCATTAAATATCCGTTTATTCGTCATCGTCTTCCTGCCTTATCTCTGGAACACCCTGCCCGTGACACTACCATTCAAAAGTTTGGTAATTGTTTTTGTAGGAAGTCTCTTCTGCTCACTAAGGATGCATTTATTTGATCAATACAGTAAAAATTTTGAAATATTATTACAATTTAACATTGTTTTCTATGTGAATCGGTTAAACTGTAATTTATTCCTGTGATGTGCAGCTGAATTTTCAGCATCATTACTCCAGTCTTCAGTGTCACATGATCTTCAGAAATCATTCTGATATGCTGATTTGCTGCTCAAGAAACATTTCTGATTATTATCAATGTTGAAAACAGTCGTGCTGCACAATATTTCTGTAGAAACCATGATACATTTATTTTTTCATGATTCTCAAATGAATAGACATTTCAAAAGAACAGCATTTATTTGAAATGGAAATCTCTTGTAGCATTATAAATGTCTTTACTGGCAATTTTGATCAATTTGATGCATCCTCGCTGAATAAGTGTTACTTTCTTTCAAAAAATAAAATGTTTGTCTTATAGATCAAAGCTTAGAACTCTTTACTGTATATTTTTCTACTGAGAGAATGAACAAGGAAAAAGTCACTTCTGGAAGGCCAGGTGGGCACTTCTGGAAGGAAAGGTGGGCGCTCACTGCTGCGCTCTGATGCTTCTGCTGCATTACAGCGAGGTTAAACCAATTAAAGCCAGGCCATGACTAACAAGCTTTAAAAGGCCTGTAAGAACTCAAACACACACACACACACGGATGGACGAACAGATCAACAGATCTGGAGACAGAGTGAGCAAAGCAATCAGTTTAACACCAGCAATGTTCATCATGCATGTTGCTTTTTCAAGTCCGCCTACAGTAATGCTATGAAAAGACATGTCTGTGTTCCTCTCTCTTGGAAGCTGGTTGATTAAGATGAGCTTTTTGTGTGCAATCCTCTATATTTGTGTTTTACAGAATTAAATATAGGCTATGCAATGGAATCAGCAGGGAGCACACGGAGGAGCGGATTAGAGTAATTAAACACACACATGCAGTGTTGGCATGAAGAAACACGCTCAGACAGAGACACATGCATCACATGTAATCTGTAGTGTTGAATGAGGTGAATGTATGTGTTTTATCTACATGTGTGACACTGAGGCATGTTCATACGTGTAAAGTGCACATAGATTTGGATGTCATAATGATCAAAGGCTTTCTGAACGACTTTGCTTGTTCTATTCTGGATGTGAGAAGCATGTCCAAAAATATACATTCATTTGAACCTTCTTGGTAACCATGTCTCTATAACATACTACAGTGGAAATATTTGGTGTAGATTTTCACTCAGAAATTGCTACACTCTAAAAAATGCTGGGTTAAATATAACCCAGCGCTGGGTTAAAAGGGGACAAACCCAGCTATTGGGTTGTTTTGACCCAGTGGTTGGGTTGTTTTGACCCAGCTATTGGGTTGTTTTGAACCAGCTATTGGGTTGTTTTGACCCAGCTATTGGGTTGTTCTGAACCAGCGGTTGGGTTGTTTTGAGCCAGCTATTGGGTTGTTTTGAACCAGCTATTGGGTTGTTTTGACCCAGCTATTGGGTTGTTCTGAACCAGCGGTTGGGTTGTTTTGAGCCAGCTATTGGGTTGTTTTGAACCAGCTATTGGGTTGTTTTGACCCAGCTATTGGGTTGTTCTGAACCAGCGGTTGGGTTGTTTTGAGCCAGCTATTGGGTTGTTTTGAACCAGCAGTTGGGTTGTTTTGAACCCAACCACTGTGTCAAAACAACCCAATAGCTGGGCTTGTCCCTTTTTAACCCATCATTTTTCAGTGTAGTAAATTTCACAAACAATGACAAAGAAACAACAAGTAACACTGAATTAAATGAAATTTTAAAGTAGAAAAACTGTGATAATATTATCTTTTGAAACATGCTTGAATAATCTTTTATTTACTACTTAAAGAATCCTTTTTTATATGCAGATATTTGAATGCAGATTCTCATACACTTTAAAAACTTTTCAAAGTTGTTAATAAAACAAAGATCATTGGACTGTTTTACAGCTCACTGAAAATACTGTTTCATTCTTTCTGCTTCAAAAATTCACATTCAATGTGTTATTTTATTTGTGTGCGATTTCTGAGTGAAAATTGTTTCAAAGTAAATCCTACACCATTTTGTTTTCGCTGTAGCTCTACAAGTTTGAATTCTAGGTTTATTTGCCTTTTGAAATGTGAAGTGCAATTCATAATGCAACACAAGCCAAAGTTGCATTAGTGTTGCCACAAGAGAGATTATTAGCATAATTAGTTTTCTATTGTTAGTTTTCTCTTTTAGGTTATCTGCTGTCATAGCAGAGCATCAGGAGAAGCATACAAAGCAGGATAGTTAAAGTGAATTAAGTTGTCAATGTAGCAACCTGAGTAATAACAGCTAAACAATTTTTTATGATAGTTCAACCCTAACTCTAACAAGATTGTTGACAAAAATAGTGCATTCTGGGAGATCAAGAAAAGGCTCAATAGTTAATAGTTATTTATTTGCACAGTATATTGAGAAAACGAACCTTAAAAATTATGCAAACTTGGTGAAAACTAGTGATATTTTAAAGCTAACGGCTGTGGCCACAAAGACTCATTTGCTCAATTCAATCTTGATCTGAATGTGTAGTTTGATTAAAGATGCATTTATTCAAGCAAACTGGAAGATTTCTGATGCACAAGTAAATGCTCAGATAATATTGACATATGTGCTTTCTTAAACTATGAAATCGCAGGTGCTAATTGAAACAGAGCAGTGAAAAGACAGTGTTTCAGACAAGCAGTCAGCCAGGATTGATGTGTAAAATGAAGTCATAGCACTTTGAGCAAAGTGAAAGTTAACTGCAAAAGACTGAAATCCAATTCACTCCGTCTCCTTCATCTCTCTCTCTCTAAATACAGTTCTCGTTCTGGAAGTTTCACACACCAGCTTTACACTTGAATTTATTGAGACTGTTTAATTAGTTGAGAAACTTCCACAAAGCGCATTTCTTCTAAAATGTCCCTTTATCACACAATATAAAGGACTGTTTGGTTTTATTGTTCCGCTTTTCTTGCTCTGAGACAAAATAACTATTGACTTATCACAGCTGCATTGCCTGTTTATCTCTCTTCCTTTAAAAGATCATTTAATTTTACGCTTTATGCAAAGTCCATAAAGTAATATTTTGGGTTTTAGACAAAAGGATTTTGCTTTAAGTGGATAAATAGGAATTGATTCATAAAAACACTGCTCATATTTGAAATTGGAAAAGAATAAAACACAAAGCCGACTTCTGTCACATTGAATATGCAGAATTGAGCCAAAGTCTTTAATGAAACTTTCACATAGAGAGTAAATCACTGACCACTATGAACAACAACCACATACACAATACCAGCAGAAGATTTCCTCACGATCAGTTCACAAAACAGGACTGTCATTTAATCCTGTGGCATGTGAGGCAAATGTCATCATTTTTATTTGCTGACAAAGTTGATGAATCATCCTTAAAACAAACATACATTTTACAACCTGTGGAGTCATGGTTTATTGCTTTTTTCTTTTCTTTTTTTTTTTTATAAAATATCACCTGATTTTGAAACAGAACCACTTTTTTTTTTAATGACAAAAGATTGGCAAAGTTCACCCATTTTTATCTGTCTCTCTGAATGTCTAATTATACAAAGATTTGTCTGGTGTGTAATTAGTCTCACAGGCAGTCTGTATTAACTGCATGCCTCATATAGAGCTCACAGAGTTCAACAGCACCTCCTAGTGTTAGAACAAGGAACCACACACAGGCCTGCATAGGGATAGTTCAGCCAAAAATGAAAAATCTATGATTATTTACTCACCCACAAATCATCCCGAACTCATATGATGTTATTTATTCTGAAAGAATCCTGAAGAATCTTCATGCAGCTCTTTTCCATGCAGTAACCACAACTGCCAAAATGATTATTCAATGTTTTGTATTTCAAAAGTCTTCTAAAATCATACAATAGCTTTGAAGAACAGTGTTTGAAAGTGTTTTAATATCTGTCTGTCAGAACTCAGAACCTCACATTATATTAATATGAATCTCATATTAACATGTCCAGGTTATGTTTCAGTTCAAACATAAAAAATAATACATATTTTTGCATATTTAATCTTGTTTAAAATGTCACAATATCAAAGGTATAACAAAATCTGCCACTGTGTATACATTTTTTATTTATTTAAATGATATATGATATAATAATGGTAATAAAATGGGTTTCATTTTTCTCTCTATCCCTTTATTTTCAGGTGAAATATGAGCCAGATGTTCTTGACAGGTTTCGTGAGATTCACTCATTCAGAGCAAAACCAGCAGACTAATAATCATCTGTCAGACCACTCAAAAACTCATCTGACAACCTACAAATGGTCTGTCCACCTCCGTCACACCAATGACCAGATGAGGGCGTTCCCATGAATAATGCATCTGACCTCTCAGAGAGTAAATATAATATTTAATTGAAAGATCTTGCCAGGTCACATTAGGTAAGTGCTGCTTCCTCCACCAGACAGCGCCACCTATCAGTCACAACGTCAAACATCAGATTAAAACAGGATTTATAAATATAAAAAATAGATAAAACAGGAATAAAAAAGGAACACTTTACCACTGGATTTTTTTTAAGTTTGCAAGGTTAGTGACATCAAATCTCTGAAATGCATTCAGACTTTTTGAGGCACTTAGTAGCAGAGTAATTTACGAGCAGAACTGCATATTATGAGAATTCTGAGATATAAACAGAATTCGGGTTTTTTTCTTGTGATTGCAAGTTTACATCTCGCAATTCTGTTTTTTGTTTCCACCACGGTAAAAAAAAATTATAATAATACAAATAAATAAAGGTAGTTGTGACTTTTTATCTCACAATTCTAATTTTTTTTTTTCTTGCAGTTGCAACTTTATATCTTGCAATTTGATTTATATCTTTATATATGCATATCATAATTGCGAGATATAGTAGAGATATAGAAGTCCAAAATGTAAGATATAAACTCAGAATTGTGAAAAAAAGTAAGAGATTAAAAAATATATAAAAAATTGCAACCAAAATACAGAATTGTGAGATGTAAACTTAGAACTCTGAGAAGAAAAAAAGTCAGGATTCTGAATTTGTATCTCGCAATTCGATCTGAGTTGTAAGATTGTAAAAAACTGTAAAATTGTAAAAAAACAAACAAAAAAAACACTCGCAATTACCTTTTTTTAATTATTGTTCTTATTATTCCCTTGTCACAAACAAGAGTCCTTAGTTTTCTCATTATTTGAATGATTTTTTTCCCCCACACACGGATCTATTGTGCTGTAATTTATTTCAAATGAACCTGCCTCCAATTGCACATCCAAAACAAACTGCAGTGGTTGCTGTAAATGTCAGTCAGACAGTGTCCTGTCCGGAATAACCTGCAAAGTGAACCAGACCTTACGATGATATTCAAAAGTCAGACTAATTTCTCAAATTTAGGATTAGTGTTTCTTGAAAGTCCCTCTCATCTATAATAACAGTGATGCTGGCCTTAGAAAACACCACCAATAATGACTAGTGCGTTTCAAGATTCACATGTCACTGGCCTTCACTTTGTTTAAATCTCGTGGAGCACAGAAGGTCATCGAGCAGTGTGTTGTGAGTGAACTCAAGGTTTACATTTGCATGAATCACTCTCAGATCAACGCAGCGGCGGGGCGCCAGTCTCTCGTAGAGATGACATATGATGGAGTGTTTATTTCTGGGTCAGTGGGGTGCGATGAGAATGCTTTCTAAGAACGAGAGTGTGAGCGAAGGCCTGAACAGCGGCTCTTGATTGGTTCGGTTTGACAGATGCTCACCGGGTATAAGGACATTGTGACAGGCTGCCTGCGACCGGAGAGAGCTACACCGACCGAATATACAGCCAAAATAACACAGAGAGAGAGCAGAGTCATGTTTTATTTATGAGCTTGCTACCTGAGCTAGACTTTCATACACAAAACTTTCTATACAGAAAAAAACTGTCATATATTCACTGCGATAAAACACCGTAAATGTCAAGCTTACTGTAACTCTTGAGTCTTCCCATGATTTGTAGACCAAGTTAGAGAAAAATAATCAAATATACACACTAGAGAAAATGAACTGTGCTTATTGTATTAAATGAATGTGCACTTGTAGTCTACTTCATCCTAATATCATATCTTAAAAGTACATTAATGGTCAAAATTTTAGAATAATTAAGATTTCTAATGTTTTTGAAAGAAGCCTCTTCTTCTCACTAATGCTGCATTTAATACAGTAAAAACAGTAATGTTGTGAAATATTATTGAAATGTAAAATAGCTGTTTTCTATGTGAATATCTGTTCAAATGTAATTTATTCCTGTGATCAAAGCTGAATTTTCAGCATCATTACTCCAGTCGTCACACCAAGAAATTAGTTACTTTAAAATGTAAAAAGAACAGCATTTATTTGCAATAGAAATGTTGCATAAAAGTGTATATTTTTCTTACCCCAGACTTTTGAATGGGAATGTTCATGATTTCCACAAAAGCAACAAATCAGCAATAAACAAACAAATAAATAACTGTTCAACTAATTGCTTTTAATATAAATTTAAACTGTACTAATTTTATTAATTAAATGTCCAAAAACATTACATTCAATTCACAAGTATATTTTTAAAGTACATTATTTTACAATAAACCCTTTATAAAAGTGTGCTAAGTGTATTTCTTTTTATAAGCGTATCCAGATCCACATCACAACACATGAGAATTTCACAGACTGCAAACTTTACAGTAAAAATAATGCTTTAGACAACACACTACGAACAGTCGTGAAACAGCAAACATCTGAACGCTGATGTAGTTCCATTCGAGAGGATATTCACACTTAATGCAGTGTCTGAATATGACGAACATCAGCTGAATTTTTAGGGCATCTCACTTAGTGTTGAACTTGTGAATCTGTAATTCTGTCATTCATTAGTAACTGTGTCTAACGAGATGAACAGAGCCATGAAGAAAGACTGAAGGCCAAGCGATCGAAGAGGTTTGCTCTTTCAGAAACTGCTCAGGTGAGCTGATCCGTAAGAAAACATGTGACCCCCAAGAAATCAATGCGTTCAACAAATATTAATTTAGTGATTCATTTTTTTTTTTTGTGGTGTTGCTACACGTAGAATCTACTTAAAATAATATTATCTAAAAATATTAGATAAAAAAATATTTAAAAAAAATTATCTAAAAATCCCAAACAATTTATTTATAATTTATGTGATGGAGCATGAAAATAAAATAAAATACATTAAAATAGATTCTGATTCTATAAACAGTCATAAATAATTGGTGCTGACTGGTATAGGAACACAGATTGGAAATATTATAAAAAGTGTTCTTTTTAAATTAATTACTTTCCTTCTAGTAAAGGGTATAATGTTTCTTTTAAATGTATACATTTTTATTAAGCTATTATATATTTGAATCTATATGAATTATTGAGTTGGTTTTAGGGGAGTGAAACACAATATAATGTCATAATTTTGACAAAATGAAGAAAAAATCAAATCAAAATGAAGAAATTTCAAGTTCTCAGATTCCTTTCCACTTAATTTAAGAGCAAATGATACGTTTAATGAAAACAAATATCAGCTGAAGTTGTGTGATTTAGTCTCATGTCTCAACGATCAGTGTGTGTGTGAGAGAGTTATTTATGAAAAGACATTCTGCAAGGCTTTCTGCAGCATCTGTGTGTGTTTAGTCGTCTGCTGAGCACCACAGATAGATCATATCTGTCTTCATCTGAGAGACTAATTCTAGATTAATGGATGAGAACGAGAGACGAGGAACTATTCCCTGGAAAGACAGATGTGTGTGTGATTAGAGCAACACACTGTCATATCTGCCTAATGAATCATTTTTATTCAGTGTCTATGTGCTTCTAAACTCAGTAAGGACGCAAAAGATAGGCTATAAGCATTTGTGTCAAAAACTATTATTCTGTTAAATCTATTCAGAAATGCATGTACAAGTTTGGAACTCAGATTCTGAAAACCTTACCAAATAATGAGTTTGTAACAAGTTTTATTTGTACTTCTTGCGTTTCTTTATTTATTATGAATCACTTTTATTCAGTGTATATGTGCTTCTGAAACTCAATAAGGTCGCAAGACAAACATTTGTGTCATAAAATATTATTAAATTAAATCTATGCAGAAATGTATTGTAAATATATATATATAGTTGTAAATAATTTCTGTGATGGAGCAAGAAAAATAAATAACCGTTTGTGTGGTGGTGTTGGGAAAAATAATAAAAACTATAATAAATTATATCATATAATAATAAAAAATAGCACTCCTGGGATGAAGACTGACTTTGATATTTGCTGATTCTATAAATGTTTTCTTAAATATTTCATGTTGACCAAAGTATGGACACTTCTTAAGTTTATATATTGAAATCTATATGGTTTTATGGGAGCGAAACACGATATAATGTAAAGTCTTTGCTAAAATAAAGAAAAGATCGAATCGAAATGAAGAAATGTCAAGTTTTTGAAGCAGCACATGTTTTATTCTCACTGTTGCAGAAACATTTCAAGTCAGATGCACTGAAAGCAAATTACATCAATTATTATGAACCACTGAATAAATGACAATTCTCTTTCTAACACCCTGTAGATTATTGCTTGCAAAGTTTCTAAGACTAATCAGAAAACAGACTCAGATTTGCACTAATAAACCAGATCACAGTTGAGGATTCAGTGCAGTTGAGAGTCATTGTTTGAATAACTCATCTTCATTTGAAACTGTTGTATGTAACTCAGTGAACTCAAAGTCTTGTGTTGTAAGAAAACAGATCAAGCTGCTTATCTGCTGCAACACAGACTTTAAAACCAGCTCTAATGAGTTTGACGACCTTATAACACTTATAAAGTCACTAATTACTCACCCAGTAAGATGAAGTGTCCTTCAGGTAGAAGACACGTGTTCTGCGATATGATTATTGCTCATTTTATTATTGGTTATTGGTCTATTTGGTATTTGTGAACTGTAAAAAAGTGATTACAATTTTTAGTCACTACATAATTCCCATACCTCCATTAATGCAATTAATATATTGCAATTTATTTATTTATTTTTGAAAATAGGTGTTTCCTGACATTTGACTGCTCGTGTAAATGCAAAAATACTTATGTTTAAAAACAAATCATGTTCACGTAAACATTTAGTAGAGAAGAAATATGAAATGTGGAGATTCTACACTAGAGCTACAGCGTAAATATATGAACTTAATAACAATTACACAAACTACTACAAAGCTAAACAATGTGTATATTGAATTTGTTTTAGTCTTAACTGATTAACTAGTACATTTTCTGCGAATCTACTGTAAATTAGTTGCGCATTGGTCGGTTTCAGCCACCAGATGGCGCAAGTGTCCATGTCAAACCCACTGAGGCGTCTACAAATACTGCCTGATGGGTTTTCCACGGTTGCCTTACATTGTTATAAACAGTAATAATAAGTGTAAATCATAATATCAATTATAAATGTATTTATTCAGAGTTCGAGGTCTACTGACATTCACGGTACCGTAGAATCAGTTTTCTTTAAAGGGCTTGAGTTTATTTTTCGAGTTTATTTTACATTATAAGTAACTATGTTAGACAACACGTGGGTCTTAGTAAGCGAAGCCGGGCTGATTTTCAGTCAGGCGCGCGCGGGTCAGGCTCGTGGGGTCTTATGTAAGAGGCGAGCTCCAGCGGCGGAGCGTCATTCGGCGGCGGTCTCGAGATGACTGGAGAGGGTTTAGTCTCATTTAACATGATATTTAATGTCACATCATGAGTTAATGTTGAGATAAAGTTTGATTTTAATCGTAATCATCGACTCAGGAAGCGGAAGAGCGCGGAATATCGACCCGTGATCTGTTATTGATCGTCATGCCGCCCATCGAGAATGACGCGGGACGCGAGCAGATCCGATCGAAGATCGAAGAGCTGATCGATTCTCATCAAGTGCTGGTGTTCAGCAAGAGCTTCTGTCCCTACTGCGTCAAGGTGAGCGCGGACAGAAGAAACACGAGAAGTGTGAGTGTGTGAGTGAGTGAGTGAGTGTGTGAGTGAGTGTGTGATTGTGTGATTGTGTGAGTGAGTGAGTGAGTGAGTGTGAGTGAGTGTGTGATTGTGTGATTGTGTGAGTGAGTGAGTGAGTGAGTGAGTGAGTGAGTGAGTGAGTGAGTGAGTGAGTGAGTGAGTGAGTGAGTGTGTGTCTGTGTGAGTGTGTGAGTGAGTGTGTGTGAGTGTGTGAGTGTGTGAGTGTGAGTGTGAGTGCGTGTGTGAGTGTGCGTGAGTGAGTGAGTGAGTGAGTGAGTGTGTGTCTGTGTGAGTGTGTGAGTGAGTGTGTGTGAGTGTGTGAGTGTGTGAGTGTGAGTGTGAGTGCGTGTGTGAGTGTGCGTGAGTGAGTGAGTGAGTGAGTGAGTGTGTGTCTGTGTGAGTGTGTGAGTGAGTGTGTGTGAGTGTGTGAGTGTGAGTGAGTGTGTGAGTGTGAGTGTGAGTGCGTGTGTGAGTGTGCGTGAGTGAGTGAGTGAGTGTGAGTGAGTGAGTGAGTGTGCGTGAGTGCGT
>NW_015542334.1:76432-78977 GCF_001515605.1 Sinocyclocheilus anshuiensis | reverse complement strand
AGTAGGGATTGTGTTTTTCAGCAATAGTGTGCACCCTTAATTTACAGAGAAAAGAAGGTCAGGGAAAAATCTGTAGATGGAAAAATCTCAATACAAGTTCTTCGTGCATTTTTCTTTTTTTCTACTTGTTACTTTGCACTTTTTGTTAGAAATGTTTATTTACTATTTATTCAAGTTTAAGGTATCTAATATTTTGATACTTAATTTCCATGATCTAAATATTCTTACAAATTAAAAGTTTGTTGTCATGTGGAAGTGTGTAGGTCTTCTTGCATTATTATGCTATTACATTATGATTATATATTCAGTGGCATAAAATGGTCTTTAAAATGACAATAATATCGCTTATCGCAATTATTTCTGGGGCAATATATCACACAACAAAAAGTTGTTATCGTGACAGGCCTATCTGTATCCTCCTGAGAGCCAGAAAAAAGTTAATTTTGTTGTTTTTTTATGTCATTACATTGGTTGGAGAATAAGAAAAAACTTATCTGAAAAAATATATTTTATTCATATTTTATTCTGTGTCCGAACGCCGGGACTAAGTTATTAAAAAAAAAAAAAAAAAAAAAATCAACATGAAAAGGCAAAAACAATGATTTATTTTTTTGTTCATTTTTATTTATTTTTTGTTCTTTATTTTTCCGTTTGTAAGTTTCAGGCTATTTTTAGCTAAACGTTGTATAAAGATGATTCTAAAATATGTTATGAAAGATATAACACATGATGATCTGATGTAATATTTTACTTTAAGCAATATGTTTGTAAAATGTCCATAAACTGGTATTCCCGTTCTATACATTGCATCTAATTTGCAAATTAATGTGTTCTTGGGGCAACCCATAATGAAAAACAAGGTGTAATAATGGGAGTAATAACTTGGCGACATTTTCATAAGAATATCTCATATTTCATAGGAATATTGATCTATAATTTCTTGTTGTGTTTCCCCAAAATGCCTGATTAACATGTTTGTCCTGGAGTCCTAGACAGAAGACATGTATGAAAATTATGCCCCGTTTTATAACAAAGTCATATTCTGATTTGAAACCCCATAACATTTTTCTGAGATGTTTATTTACGATAAACAATTTTAAAATTAGCCAGATTTAAATGATAATTACAAAACATTATCATATTTCCCTAAGAGTGCTAAATTTGATCATTCTGTCAATATCAGTCATATTTAAAGACCATATTTATTTATATTGTTTTAAAACATTTATTTCAAAATAACAATTGCTGGATTATTTGTTTGGTTTTTGTATACATTTTCCTTAATTCCTTATTTTATTATGTTGTTTGTTTGTTTGTTTGTTTGTTTATTTCTTATTTGCTGTATTTGTTTTATTCTGCTATGTTGTAAAGTGCTTTGAGTTTTAAAGGCACTGTACAAATTATTATTATTATTATTTGTGTTTGCATGTTTTTAGACTCGTTATATTTTGGGGAAAATTTGCGGAAAAATAACTAAGATTAAAATAAATTATGTACACAATTGCAATTTTTATTTGATTTTTATTTTGTAATTTTATGGCTGATATTAAATTGGCAGTAAAAAAAAGTGCTAAAATTACAAAAAAAAAAGTAGTAGTTTGTCAATGTCAAGTTCGTGTAATAGTGATTTTATGCTTCACAGCATTTATAATCTGTGGCGTGAAATAAGTATAACTGTTCATTTCGTGATCTGCTATAGACACAAGTCAGTTTGAATTAAAATTAAGTCTAACGGTGTGAGCTATAATTTGAAGAAAAAACATTCTTCATGAAATAGTGCTCTTAAAGGGTTAAATCTATGCTGTAATCCAGCACTGTCTCTTTAGGTTAGTGTTAAAACGTGGCAAAAGTAAGAAAATGGGCAGAAATGCATGTTCACAATTAAATATCAAATACTGACTCATATGATGACATTTACCAGCATAAACGGTATGATCCTGGTCTGTCACGCGTCTGTAGACTTGAGCGAGTCTTTCTTAAAGGTGACATATTATGCCCCTTTTTACAATATGTAATATAAGTTTCAGGTGTTCCCAGAATGTGTCTGTACTAGGGATGCACCGATACCACTTTTTTCAGTACTCGCCCGATGCCGATACTTTTATTTTTGGTACTTGCCGATACCGAGTACCGATACCGATATTTTTTTTTGCATTTGTACATTTTTTAAATATTGGGTACAGAAACCAAAAGGGTATGTATAATGTTAGTTGGTTAACTTCATTTATCAAATAGATACAGTCAAACCAAAATTTATTCAGACACCTTCAACATTTCTCACATTATAAACTGCTTCTGTTTCACACAAATGCTGGCACAGACGTGCATGTTCGGCTAGAGTCGCTTTGAACTCGTGCATCTTCGGAAGTGGAGCTGAGCGGAAAGTTACAAAAGATGTTGTGCACACCGCCACGCGAAATAACGTCGCGCGCACTCAAAGCGAACTTGCGGACGCTCGAGTATAAATCTGCCTTAAATCAGCCTTGAGCGTGTGTGCGTTACATACAGTGAAGACAGTGCGTTAGTTTAGAACTCTTCTAATTTT
>NW_015542334.1:52620-76135 GCF_001515605.1 Sinocyclocheilus anshuiensis | reverse complement strand
GTGATTCGTATCGTGGCATATGTATCGTGATACGTATCGTATCGTGACTTTGCTGGTGATACACAGCCCTATGTACTCCACAGATCATTTATTATATAATTTTGAAAATGCCTATTTTGAGTGGAAGCAGAAACTTTTTTTTTTCGGGCCTGTGTCTTTAAATGCAAATGAGCTGCTGCTGCTCTGCCCCCTTTTCCAGAATAGAGCTGCACCTTTACAGCTCGTATCTGCTGTAAAATCCAGATCTGTGTATCAGCAGCAATATACAGTAAATAAATCAATAAATGCACTGCTCTGTTGTCTCGTCTGAGGCTGGGACTCTATAAACAGTGTTCTGTGCTCGTCTCTGCAGCCAAACACAGAACGGTTTGCATGTTTTGCTCAAACTTTCTCCATGTCATTAGAGCTGGTACACCGTTGTCGCTTGCGAAATCAAAATGACGGTACCTTGAGTGGAAGTTTACAGATTAAGGGGCGGTAATATCATAATGAGATCCCTGTGCCACGTCACCAAGGGAGCGAAATCAGAGGCGCTTGTTTTCTCAGACGCTTGCAGAAAAAGGCTTACCTAAACAAAGTGATTGGGTTAATCTTTTTCATGTTTCCTTGGTTGGTAGATGCACCGGGGACCTGATAATAGCACTTAAAACCTGGAAAAGTCAGATTTTCGTGATATGTCACCTTTAAGTGTGTGTCGGAGTGCAGAAGGACAGCTGTGCGCGGAGTACAAAACTGCTTTTGGAAATACCCTTAAAGTTAATGGAGATTAGTGTTTTCATAGAAATTATTGCGTTTTAGACTTTGGGATGGAGGTTAATCTATAGTCATTGTAAGCAGAATGGCGAATGTGATGTGCTTTCCAAACTAGTGATGGAAAATAAACCAGCAGGTTGTGAAGGATTCAGATGTATGTATAGTATGTATAGATAACCCTCATTTTACCACAGCCTAAATGATTTTCCTCATTTGTGGTTTTGCACGTAACATGTCATGGATCTTGAATAGTCTTGACCACCTCACGTTCCATGAACTTGAAGCTTGGTTTCTGTTGCCCAAGTACTTCACTGATAGTGAGATACTCATGACTCATGCATTTAAAAAGCTGTAATGGGTATTTTTCTGCTAAAGTGTTTGAAGGCTTGTTGAATAATTAACATGTATAGTTTTCTTTAATTCCAGGTGAAGGAGCTCTTTAAAGAGCTGAATGTCAAGTGTAATGCAGTAGAGCTGGACCTGATGGGTAAGAGCACAATAACTTTTTATCCTTTTGCATATTAGAAGAGGAATCAAATGACTTTTGTGCTAATGAGTGAAATGAAGTGCATGCAGGCTGTGCTGGTTACTGTCTGTTCTGTTCTTCAGCTGATGGGAATAACAGATTATTTCTATATATATATATATATATATATATATATTCACCCTTTGGTTTTACCCAAATTCAGTTTTTTTTTTTTTTTTTTCATTTGATTTTGTCTGGACTCTTTTTTAATGGTTAAATTTATATTAATCAAAAAGCATGTCTAATTAATTAATATCATGAAACTTATACAATTTAACATCAGTTTATTAAAAGTTTAACAAAAAATACATGTTTAGGGCCCTATGTAATGTTTAATTTTCTCACGTTTTGATTTATTCTTACCAAATTCTGTGTTTTAGCATTTCTAATGATTTGAATGCATAAAAGCAACTTTATTTATTATTATTATTATTATTATTATTATTTATTTATTCTTACAATAGCCTTATGATTTTTTTTTTCCTCAGAAATTCTGTTTTTCTGGTTATCAAATGAAGGCATAAAACATTAAGTTAATTTAGCTTTTAATTAATGAAAATTAAACACACATTTTTTGGCAAACAAAGGGGATTTGGTATTAAAATGAAGCAGTTCTTGCTGAGCTGATGGTCATGAGCGGATGCGTGACTGAGTTAGTGACGTTCTGCTGCAAAAGCCTCACCCACACACACCCTTTCGTGATTGTTGAAGTAGAAGATGAAGGCCTGGTTTCACAGACAGGGCTTAGGTTAAGCCAGGATTAGGCCATAGTTCAATTAGGACATTTAAGTCATTTTTATGAACATGCCTTAGAAAAAAAAAACATTACTGGTGTGCATCTTGAGACAAAACAAGGGCACTGACACATTTTAAGATCAATCAGTGCAAGTTTCTTTCAGTTGAAGCAGCTCAGACTTGCATTTTAGTCTGGGACTGAGCTTAAGCCTTGTCTGTGAAACCGGGGATGTGAGTATCAATTATTAGTCATTAAAAGGCAATTAAATGTTGCTGCATGTCCCGTCTGTCTGCTAGATGGTGTTTTGTCCCATTTAATTTACTAAATTGCTGTCATCATGATTCAGGGCAGGACTGTCGGTTTTATTCTAAAATGTGTCAGTTTCACTCTGAAATATCTCACGTGTCAGCATGTGATTGAAAATGTGTGTGTGAGAGATTTTAAACAACGTCAAATATAAGAATCTTAGTTGTTAGTTGTGACTACTGTTGAAGAGTTTATTTGCAAAAACCGATCTTTTTTTTTTTTCTTTTTTTTTTTTCATTTTAAAAAATCATGTTTTTTGTTATGTTTTTATTGTGTTAGTTAGCTGTTTTGTTTAGTTATTTTTAACCTAGCCAAAATAACCCAACTGCAGTTTGATTGAGATTAATTGGAATGCACAATGAAAAAACATGATTTCTGAGAATTGTTAAAAACGGAGTTATCTGTATTTGCAAATGAAGTCTTCTGTTATTATTATGGCTGGGAATCGCCATAGACCTCCTGATTTGATATTACAATAATATCTAGCTGCCAGTTTGATACACATTGCATTTTTAATAATAATAATAAATCTGCTTTTTATACATTTTGGCTTTTAATGTCTAGGATGTTGATTCTATTTAAATGCTTTAAATATTTTTTAAAACATATTACAAGTATTGTTTAAAATAATTAAATATTCAAAATAAAACTGGTGTGTCAAGTATTTTTTAACTAACTAAATAGCTTTCAATATGTAACTGAAGGGCTTCAACTTTTTTTTAAATTTTTTTTTTTATATAATTTTTCAACCCTTATGTCAAATCATTTTTTTGCAGCTGTGATCATTTGTTTTGGAGTTTGTTCTCAACAGGCCTTTAGCCGTCTAGGTATCTTGACCTTGGTAACCTTTAAATTGGCAGACTCGATTCCTAAAATGATTAAGAGCAACTTCTCACAGTATTTTAGCATGTTTGTTTGTAGCACCGTTGAGTCCAGATGCTCCATCTGCATTAAAATGTGGCATTCTGTGTCTGGGATGCACATAATCTGTGCATAAGCATAAAGCATCTGTCTGTAGATCTGTCAGCTCTTTCATAACGGAGTGTAAAGTAGCTCTGTGGGGAAGACCTTTGGTAATCGAGCTGAATAATGCTGAAGCACCTCTTCACGGTGCCTCTTATCAGCATCGTTTTTATGCTCCTGCTAATGATGGGTTGGTTGTCGTGGTAACAGGCACACAAAGATGGCGACCTGCAGAAGCTGCTGGGTGAAGGCAGTAAGGCGTACGACTATGATCTCATCGTCATTGGCGGTGGTTCTGGCGGTCTGGCCTGCTCAAAGGTGAGTTAAATTACACTGAGAAAGAGGTCCTTCATTTATGATGCTGATTAAATACTGTATGTGTGTGTGGGGTGAATTCAGGTCAGTTGAGCCACTTTGTCATCTCAGATGCTTAAGTTGCATAAATGAACCCTGTTTTAGGCCTTGGTGTTATAGCAGTTTTAAAAAATATATATGTTTTAGCTTTTGACTTGCAAGAAGTAAAATACAAATTTAGGTAAAAATCAACTTGAGGCACTGTTTTACACTAACACAAAGAAAAATATTTTTTTCTGTATGCAATACCTAGTAATTAAACAGGAGTATTTTTTTTATATACAAATATATTTATATATTTTATACAGTTTTTTTATGTTTGTATGAATTTTATATTTACTATTATTTTTATTTGCATATAATTTGCTAACTACATTAAATATATATTTTTTTTTTCTTGGATATTTTAGTTTTGAATTGATTTATTGAAATAAAAACAGTTTAAAATGATTCACAGAAATGAATCAAATAACACTAATGACACTTTTTAGTAAACTGTCAAATAAAAAAATGCAGGTGCATAGTATTGCATATGTTCCTAGCAAAGTCATCAAAAATATAAATAATTATATTGATAGTGCATGTAAAACTCTGATACAGACATGGAAAAATTAATTTAGCCAAACTATAGCAACCCTTCTGTGGGTTTTGCACATGAATCTGATTTTAACGCTTCCCCTTCCTGCCCAAACAGGAAGCAGCCGCCTTGGGGAAGAAGGTCATGGTTCTGGATTATGTTGTTCCCACACCGAAGGGCACAACCTGGGGTAAGAAAACCGGAATCAAAACCATGCAAGTATAATCAAAACTGACTTCTAATAAGATGATGATAAGATGTTTCTGTGCAGGTCTAGGAGGCACATGTGTGAACGTGGGCTGTATTCCTAAGAAACTGATGCATCAAACGGCTCTGCTGGGTACCGCCATGGAGGACGCACGCAAGTTCGGCTGGGAATTCACTGATCAGGGTGAGTCGTAGATATGAAGCTGTACATGATATGGATGGCTGACAAAAATGACTTCACATGATTTAATGCATTGCAGATAGAAGATAGAAGAAGTAAAAGTAAACATGCATTCTTCATGCGGTACAGATTTTATGGTCGTATGTGTTGTGATGCAATTTTGTGATTTCTGCTCTGAAGACTTCTCAGTTTCAGATTGATTTTCTCTTTCTCTGAAAGTTTCAGCATAGTTTTATTAATTCTGTGACTGCAGCCTTGTGAATATTTATTGAAATTGTTTGAAAGACCATTATGAGAGTTGATATGTGACCCTGGAGCACAAAACCAGTCATAAGGGTCAGGGCCCTAAAATGTAATTTTTGTTAGACCTTTAATTAATAGTTGTTAAATTGTGAAAGATTAATTATTTCAGTTAATTAGAGATGCTTTTTGATTACCAAAATATACCCATCGAAACAGAATTCAGAAAATTCAAAAAAGAATACAAATTTCATGGGGCACTAAATATCTGTCAGTTGTCACATTTTTACTGTCACATTTATACCATCATAAAGCTCAGCTTACAAATGAAACATGAACAAGTGGGTTAAAAGCATTTTTGTGGAGCGAGACAAGTGTAATTGCTGCATAAGCAGTTGGACAATGCATTTTCTCAGTTTTAAATAGAAGCTGACAGACTGGGAGCCTGTTGTGCTTGCTCAGATAAAGTCATTGGGATTATATTTGAGTATTAGTGGTTTGGTCAGACCTCCGCAGGGTCCCTGAGCGTTCTTGCTGTGGTATCCTAGCGATGCTCAGCTCTGGAATGCAAGGACGGGTGTGAAGTGCATCTGTGTGTTGTCACCTCCTCAGCGACTCTGACTTACCATTGGGTGCCTGCCTCATAATGCCTTCTGATTGGCAGAACCTATGATCCGTTTGGATCACTGACTGATGAAAGAACAAACAAGAGGCCCAAGACAGGCATCTTTCTTTCTAAAGTTTAATTTTTTTTATTGCCAGATTGTTGTTCATTGCTGAGTCTTGCCTTGGGCTGAGTGTCATTCAAAAATGTTCAATATCGATACCGATACCGATACCAATACCTTGTCTTCAATACCGGTTCCTGAACGCTACTTTTTTCTGTACCAATTTTTATGAAATTTGTTTTAACAAGATTACATTACACGTTACCTCAAAAAAAACAACAAACGTTTGTTTTTTTCAGCTTGTTGACGTTTCTCAGACTCAAAAACTCATCTCCTGAGCCACTGCACAAAGGAACAAAATGTAATCAACACAATAAATCAGTGCAAAATGGTTTAACAAAGTTAAAATAGTTTTCAGTTTCCACATCTTTTAGGGTGTGTTTACACTACTGCATTTTCGTTTTAAATCGCATGGCTCCGACAAAATCATAATTTCTATTAATTTCCCACTGATTTATTGATGAGCATTAGCTGCGTCCAGCACTGTCTGCCTGTGTTTTCTCTTCGCTGCTCATATGTCAATCATATTATGTGCTCATATCCCACCCTGTCTCCAATGACGAACGTCCATTACACTTCCTCTTCAGTTCTGTACATAAGAAACCCAGAAAAAAAAAATTAAACCGTTAAGGAAAGCTGCATGGTTTTTATAACCTTGCAATATAACCAAGATAAACTAATGAACTATCAATCTGCATGATACAAGCTGAGTAAAATAGATACAATAGCCCTTCCTGAGACATGACTGAACACATCCATGTTTGCATGTTCAAGAGTTTGGGACTGAACGTGTGACATTTTACACTCTTTAATGAGTGATGGAGTCCAGCAGGTACGGGTTTAACACATTACAGATTAACAGAGGTTTAGCTTCACTCCGAGGAAAACACTGGCAGAATTGTTTTCTGAGAACATTTTTCTAACAGGAAGCTTGACAGCCCAAAATCCCATCCAGGCTCTCTTTAGAGTCATAAATAATTTTTTTTATGCATACAGAATATTTTAAAGGAATAGTGAAAATGAAAATACTAAATTTTATTTATTCACCTTATTTACTTATTTACCTCGTTTCAAAGTGTTATGCTGTATGAAAACAAAAGGAGAAAATTTAAGGTAGCCTTTAAAAAGAGATAAGTATTCGAAAGAGAGAAGTGTTCATTCGTTGCCTCTGGCAGGGAGTAGACACACTCAAGCATCATATCACTCACAGTCGTGATGTTGTTCTGAATATCAGGACAGCTGTGGTTACCTGCAGCCTCATGCCTGTGGCTGAATCACAGGTGTGCTGTTATATAGTAGCAGCACTCATGCTTGTGTGATGTTTGTTTTGCACTGAAGTTCAAGGAACAAAAAAAGGAGGTTGATATTGAAAATATTTTGCTTTTCAGACAGAAAACTTAGTTTTGTATATAATTGCCAAACTAAAGAAGATGGCAAACAAGAGGAGTAATGCAAACAGTGAAAAGTGCTAGCGTTGTTGGACTAAATATTAGTACTCTTGGAATGCCAATTGTCCAATCCAGGGCCCTATGAAATCTGTATTAATATTATAATTTTTTTTCCCCAAATTCATTTTTTTTTTTTTTTTTTTTCATTTGATTTTGTCTGGACTCTTTTTTAATGGTTAAATTTATATTAATCAAAAAGCATGTCTAATTAATTAATATCATGAAACTTATACAATTTAACATCAGTTTATTAAAAGTTTAACAAAAAATACATGTTTAGGGCCCTATGTAATGTTTAATTTTCTCACGTTTTGATTTATTCTTACCAAATTCTGTGTTTTAGCATTTCTAATGATTTGAATGCATAAAAGCAACTTTATTTATTATTATTATTATTATTATTATTATTTATTTATTCTTACAATAGCCTTATGATTTTTTTTTTCCTCAGAAATTCTGTTTTTCTGGTTATCAAATGAAGGCATAAAACATTAAGTTAATTTAGCTTTTAATTAATGAAAATTAAACACACATTTTTTGGCAAACAAAGGGGATTTGGTATTAAAATGAAGCAGTTCTTGCTGAGCTGATGGTCATGAGCGGATGCGTGACTGAGTTAGTGACGTTCTGCTGCAAAAGCCTCACCCACACACACCCTTTCGTGATTGTTGAAGTAGAAGATGAAGGCCTGGTTTCACAGACAGGGCTTAGGTTAAGCCAGGATTAGGCCATAGTTCAATTAGGACATTTAAGTCATTTTTATGAACATGCCTTAGAAAAAAAAAACATTACTGGTGTGCATCTTGAGACAAAACAAGGGCACTGACACATTTTAAGATCAATCAGTGCAAGTTTCTTTCAGTTGAAGCAGCTCAGACTTGCATTTTAGTCTGGGACTGAGCTTAAGCCTTGTCTGTGAAACCGGGGATGTGAGTATCAATTATTAGTCATTAAAAGGCAATTAAATGTTGCTGCATGTCCCGTCTGTCTGCTAGATGGTGTTTTGTCCCATTTAATTTACTAAATTGCTGTCATCATGATTCAGGGCAGGACTGTCGGTTTTATTCTAAAATGTGTCAGTTTCACTCTGAAATATCTCACGTGTCAGCATGTGATTGAAAATGTGTGTGTGAGAGATTTTAAACAACGTCAAATATAAGAATCTTAGTTGTTAGTTGTGACTACTGTTGAAGAGTTTATTTGCAAAAACCGATCTTTTTTTTTTTTCTTTTTTTTTTTTCATTTTAAAAAATCATGTTTTTTGTTATGTTTTTATTGTGTTAGTTAGCTGTTTTGTTTAGTTATTTTTAACCTAGCCAAAATAACCCAACTGCAGTTTGATTGAGATTAATTGGAATGCACAATGAAAAAACATGATTTCTGAGAATTGTTAAAAACGGAGTTATCTGTATTTGCAAATGAAGTCTTCTGTTATTATTATGGCTGGGAATCGCCATAGACCTCCTGATTTGATATTACAATAATATCTAGCTGCCAGTTTGATACACATTGCATTTTTAATAATAATAATAAATCTGCTTTTTATACATTTTGGCTTTTAATGTCTAGGATGTTGATTCTATTTAAATGCTTTAAATATTTTTTAAAACATATTACAAGTATTGTTTAAAATAATTAAATATTCAAAATAAAACTGGTGTGTCAAGTATTTTTTAACTAACTAAATAGCTTTCAATATGTAACTGAAGGGCTTCAACTTTTTTTTAAATTTTTTTTTTTATATAATTTTTCAACCCTTATGTCAAATCATTTTTTTGCAGCTGTGATCATTTGTTTTGGAGTTTGTTCTCAACAGGCCTTTAGCCGTCTAGGTATCTTGACCTTGGTAACCTTTAAATTGGCAGACTCGATTCCTAAAATGATTAAGAGCAACTTCTCACAGTATTTTAGCATGTTTGTTTGTAGCACCGTTGAGTCCAGATGCTCCATCTGCATTAAAATGTGGCATTCTGTGTCTGGGATGCACATAATCTGTGCATAAGCATAAAGCATCTGTCTGTAGATCTGTCAGCTCTTTCATAACGGAGTGTAAAGTAGCTCTGTGGGGAAGACCTTTGGTAATCGAGCTGAATAATGCTGAAGCACCTCTTCACGGTGCCTCTTATCAGCATCGTTTTTATGCTCCTGCTAATGATGGGTTGGTTGTCGTGGTAACAGGCACACAAAGATGGCGACCTGCAGAAGCTGCTGGGTGAAGGCAGTAAGGCGTACGACTATGATCTCATCGTCATTGGCGGTGGTTCTGGCGGTCTGGCCTGCTCAAAGGTGAGTTAAATTACACTGAGAAAGAGGTCCTTCATTTATGATGCTGATTAAATACTGTATGTGTGTGTGGGGTGAATTCAGGTCAGTTGAGCCACTTTGTCATCTCAGATGCTTAAGTTGCATAAATGAACCCTGTTTTAGGCCTTGGTGTTATAGCAGTTTTAAAAAATATATATGTTTTAGCTTTTGACTTGCAAGAAGTAAAATACAAATTTAGGTAAAAATCAACTTGAGGCACTGTTTTACACTAACACAAAGAAAAATATTTTTTTCTGTATGCAATACCTAGTAATTAAACAGGAGTATTTTTTTTATATACAAATATATTTATATATTTTATACAGTTTTTTTATGTTTGTATGAATTTTATATTTACTATTATTTTTATTTGCATATAATTTGCTAACTACATTAAATATATATTTTTTTTTTCTTGGATATTTTAGTTTTGAATTGATTTATTGAAATAAAAACAGTTTAAAATGATTCACAGAAATGAATCAAATAACACTAATGACACTTTTTAGTAAACTGTCAAATAAAAAAATGCAGGTGCATAGTATTGCATATGTTCCTAGCAAAGTCATCAAAAATATAAATAATTATATTGATAGTGCATGTAAAACTCTGATACAGACATGGAAAAATTAATTTAGCCAAACTATAGCAACCCTTCTGTGGGTTTTGCACATGAATCTGATTTTAACGCTTCCCCTTCCTGCCCAAACAGGAAGCAGCCGCCTTGGGGAAGAAGGTCATGGTTCTGGATTATGTTGTTCCCACACCGAAGGGCACAACCTGGGGTAAGAAAACCGGAATCAAAACCATGCAAGTATAATCAAAACTGACTTCTAATAAGATGATGATAAGATGTTTCTGTGCAGGTCTAGGAGGCACATGTGTGAACGTGGGCTGTATTCCTAAGAAACTGATGCATCAAACGGCTCTGCTGGGTACCGCCATGGAGGACGCACGCAAGTTCGGCTGGGAATTCACTGATCAGGGTGAGTCGTAGATATGAAGCTGTACATGATATGGATGGCTGACAAAAATGACTTCACATGATTTAATGCATTGGATAGAAGAAATAGAAGAAGTAAAAGTAAACATGCATTCTTCATGCGGTACAGATTTTATGGTCGTATGTCAATTTTGTGAATTTTGTGATTTCTGCTCTGAAGACTTCTCAGTTTCAGATTGATTTTCTCTTTCTCTGAAAGTTTCAGCATAGTTTTATTAATTCTGTGACTGCAGCCTTGTGAATATTTATTGAAATTGTTTGAAAGACCATTATGAGAGTTGATATGTGACCCTGGAGCACAAAACCAGTCATAAGGGTCAATCAAAAAAATCCAAATATTGAGAAAATCATCTTTAAAGTTGTCCAAATGAAGTTCTTAGCAGTGCATATTACTAATCAACAATTAAGTTTTGATATATTTACAGTAGGAATTTTACAAAATATCTTCATGGAACATGATCTGTACTTAATATCCTAATGTTTTTTGGCATAAAAGAAAAATCGATAATTTTGACCTATACAATGTATTGTTGGCTATAGCTACAAATATCCCCCAGCGACTTAAGACTGCTTTTGTGCTCCAGGGTCACATATAATGTATTAACTAACATGAACAATACATTTATTACAGTATTTATACATTTTTGTTAATATTAGTTAATATTTTGTTAATAAAAATAGTCGTTCATTGTTAATTCACAGTGCATTAACTAATGCTAAAAAGCACAACTTTTGATTTTAATAATGCATTAGTAAATCTTGAAACGAACATTAACTAACATTAATAAATGCTGTTGAAGTATTGTTCATGCTTAGTTCATGTTAACTAATGAACCTTATTGTAAAGTGTTACCGATATCTTTAATGAAAGAATTGTTGATGTGAGATTTAACACCAGAAGTCGTCTAAATACACAGAACGAGTGATCATCATTACAAAATTCAGTGTGTTGCAAAGCTTTTGCTTTCAAGAGCTTCCCTTTCTTGGTCTTAATGTAGATTTATTTTTGTCTTTCTCCTGTTTTCATCCACATTCTCCTCAAATGTTGGCTTTTTATTAAAGTGACTCACAACTGGGAGACGATGAGGACCGCGGTGAATAACTACATCGGTTCACTTAACTGGGGCTACAGAGTTTCCCTACGAGACAAAAACGTCAATTACGTCAACGCCTATGCTGAGTTTGTGGAGCCGCACAAGATCAAGGCAAGTGTGTTCTGACCCAGCAAGCCAGTCGTGCTGTATTCAGTTCCCAGCATGCATTGTGAAGGCAAAGCTAACGGTCACAGCTAAGATGAAGAAAAAAAAAAAAAAAAGAGATCCAAGTCCACTACAGGTCCAGGTATAATGTGAATGCAAAGACAACTGGATTATTTTCCACTAGGGATGTTTTAGTTTGATAGCTTAAGTGTAAGGCATATTTAATTATTCCTTTTAGCATTAAAACACTGGAAAATTTTTTTTTTTTTTTTGAACAACAGTATTTGTCATACATTGTCACACAGGTTTAAACATCATTTTAATTTTTCATTATAACTGGATAAACAAAAAGTAATAATAACAATACATGCATAAATAAAAAGATAACTCAATACGCTTGGGGAAAAAAAGACCATACAGCAATAACATGCTTGTCTATATACTTTTAATGTCCATCAATTCAACAAAGGAGTCACCATCTGGACTCTCCAAAAAGTCATAGAACACTTTTCAAATGGACCAAAATACATGAAGTTTGTTTTTCAAAAAATAGGTATTCTTTTCTAAGGCAAGGCATGAGGTCATCCGCTTTATCCATTGAGACACGCCAAGACTTTCTTCTTTTTTCCAAGAGCATGCAAATACACGTTTAGCTTCCAGCAAACAGAGAATTAGCAGCAATCTTTCATGTTTGGTGACTTTAAAATTCAGAGGACAAATGGGAAAATATGCCTTAATGACATTGCTCAGGATAGAAGAGCTGCTGTTTCTGTGTGTGTTGGTTTTTCTTGTAACTTAATCTAAATGGCAGCAGCATCAGATGCTAAAAGTTGCCTGTTGCATTGCAAATCACAGTCTGCCAAAACCTGCCCTCGTCTTACTTTTTTCTCTTCCCCAACAGGCCACAAACAAGCGTGGGAAAGAGATGTTCTACACTGCCGCTAAGTTTGTTCTGGCGACGGGAGAGAGGCCTCGTTATCTGGGCATCCCTGGAGACAAAGAGTACTGCATCACCAGGTGAGATAAGACTCTGAGTTCACCGCGGTAAACTCCCTCTGGAGAGCCGGATAAACACAGCTGGACCTCGGGGGGTCGTTGCTGATTTATTTACAGGATTTATTTATTTAAAGCTGATTCATTCTCAGTCACCAAGGGAAGGAAAGCTTCCACTGAATGATGTGTCAAATAAGAGGAGGATTTCTTTCTGTATGATGGTCATGTAGTTACTTGTTTTTAAATAACATACTTGCACATTTGCTCATTTGGGCTGAGTATGGCATAAGCCTTGTTCAGACTGTCAGTCCAAATTATTTGCGTATCCGATCTAAATGATTGACTGTCCACACTGTGCACCGCAACAGTTCAGATCTGATTTGTTTTTCGTTTAACTGAATATCTGCATTGTTTTCTATGGCAATGACGTTGCATTGGTTTGCCTATGCTAAAAACAACATTAACAGCAATACAGTTTGCAAAAGAAATGTTGTCTTAAAACATGACAACATGTTGCTGTCGTGCTGGATTATATTATGTTTTATAAGGAAGCGGCAGAAACGTAGGAAAGCTGGAATGTGTGGCTTTTTTCTGTGCTGCCGTCTCAAAACTCAGAGGTGTGTAGAGCAGCAGTATATTGTCATTCTCCTCGTTACTTGCAGTTTGCAACAACACAGCCTTGTTTCTGCAAAGACGTCAGATGTGTTTGTTTTACGTGACGTGAGAAAGTGACAATCTGTGAAATCCGATCTGAGCGGTCAGACGGAAACGGATTTCCAGAAATGCATTTGAATAGGATTTCAAACCACATATGAATGTAGCTTGAAACGGATGTGTACAAATCTGCCCGTTGTAAAAATTTTTGGCCATTCTTACTTGCTAAATATGATCAGATTCCAATCGGATATGCACAGAAATCGGATTTGAACTGACAGTCTGAACAAGGCCGTAGTGATGTTAACTTTCAAATAGAGTTTGGCCTTTGAGGATGAGTGCATGCGTGTTGTTTTATGACTCGCGTCTGAGATTTCCTGATGGTTCATTCATCTTTTATCTGATAAGGAAGTGAGTGGCAGGTGTTTGGCAAGACTCAAGCCTCTGCGGTTTTCAGTATATTGACTTTTCTCTTTGGCAGCGTTTATGATGTTTAACTGTACGTCTGAACTTTTGTCTCCTTTTGAGCAAACATGATCAGTCTACGTCGTGTCCTCACTGGTTTTGTTCATTATTTGCAGCGATGACCTGTTCTCATTGCCCTACTGTCCCGGGAAGACTCTTGTCGTCGGGGCGTCGTATGTGGCTCTGGAGTGCGGGGGGTTTCTGGCCGGTTTGGGGCTGGATGTGACCGTCATGGTTCGCTCCATTCTGCTGCGAGGATTCGATCAGGACATGGCCAACCGTGCAGGAGATTGCATGGAGACACACGGGGTCAAATTCCTCAGGAAGTTTGTTCCTACCAAGGTTGGTGCATGTGTGCTGTTAAACATTACTGAAATCTGAAATGATGCTTTATCTATCGCAGCTGCGGTTATGAAATGCTCTTTAGGAGTATTATGATCATGGCCTCTTTACTCCATTATGTTGGTGATAAACGATCATTCTTTTTTTTTTCTTTTTTTTTCTAAAGATCGAGCAGCTAGAAGCTGGAACTCCAGGCCGACTTAAAGTGACGGCCAAATCAACCGAGAGTGATGCAATCTTTGAGGGGGAATACAACACTGTGAGTATCATGTCTGTGTGCCTTTCTGTTGGCCAAAAAGTGGAATTCCTTTCAGATATCATTGCAGTGCATCCGGGTTTATCTTCTGCTGTCTGCTATCTCTGGCTATGTTTCAAAACTGGTGAGCTGTCCTGTTTTCAACCCTAACCCTACATCGACATCTCCTAAAGCAGACTGAACTGAAACCTCATAAGTGGCCTGAAAACAGCTCTGTACATATAGACGTCTTTATGGGAAATACAGGAGACTCGAATCACAAATTTAACTCGCATAAAAATACTTAGCTTGCACAAATATTGGGAAAATATAAATAAATGTGTATACAAAGACACACAGCACAAAGTTTGGGGTCGGTGGAATGTTTATGATAGAAGTCTCTTTTGCTCACCAAGGCTGCATTTATTTGTTTAAATTAAATGTAATATTGTGAAATAGTCTTGCAAGTTAAAATAACTGTTTTCTATGTGAATATCTGTTAAAATGTAATTTATTGCTGTGAATTTTCAGCATCATTCTTCCAGTCTTCATTCTAATATCATTCAGAAATATCATTCAGAAATCATTCTAATATGCTGATTTGCTGCTCTAGAAACATTTCTGATTATTATCAATGTTGAAATCAGTTGTGCTGCTTTAAAGAATCCTGAAAAATGCATCAGTTTCCACAAAAATATGATCAATAGAAAGTTCAAAAGAACAGCATTTATTTGAAATGGAAATCCTTTGTATCATTATAAATGTCTTTATTGGCACTTTTGAACAATGTAATGCATCCTTGATAAGTAAATCATTTCTCTGTTTCCAAAAAAAAAAATGTTTTTATTTTTTCTCAACATTTGTAGGGAGCTCTCTAGGTTTTGGAACAGAGCACGTATCTTTAAGTGGTTCTTCATACATTTATTTTTAAGACCGTGTACATAACGTCCTAGTGTTTTTGTGTTAGAAGACCATATTAAAACATGAGCTGTTTCAAACACCCTTTTCAAATTTTTACATTCGTTTTGATGAAATGAAGGCACAAAGTATTTTCACTTTGTTAGTGGATCATGTGGTTAGTGTGACACCAGCTGCTCGAGTCAGTGGGAAATCTGAGCATGAGATTGCAGTTACAGAGGGTTTAAAAGCAATAATGTCACGTAGTTTTGTTAAAGCTCTTGCATCAATTATTCAATATAAACCTTCCTTTGAGTTGTAATAAACAGACTACTGTTTTGATGTAATTCCTGTGGGTGCTCTTAGATCCACTAAACAATGCTTTGCTCATTATTATTTGTTGTTTTCTTTGTAACTGAGGGAGGAGTCTGGTGTTTCTGTGGTAATCGGCATTGTCACATTCCTTTAGTATTTCTAATGCTGCTGTGTCTCTGCAGGTGTTGATCGCAGTGGGTCGTGACGCCTGTACAGGAAAGATTGGTCTGGACAAGGCTGGAGTTAAAGTCAATGCCAAGTATGTCTCTTTCTTTTGTATGGTTTATTCTGGTCATCTGTCCTCATAGTCCCTCCCTCCCTTGTTGTTGTGGTAGCTTTTGAGAGGGTGGGGTCAGAGGCGGGCTCCGGAGTGTCACGGTGAATCAGCAGTATTAACTCTGGGAACTGAGAAGTGCATCCAGCGTCTGACCAGAGGACACACGGACTGTGTTAATAGAGTACACTGGGGCGGGATGAATTCAGCTGAACATTTCCATTCATGCGCATTAATTCACACATACACTGAAGTGAGCTGTGTGTGGTTTGAGTCTGTCTGAGAGATCAGTGCAGCACAGAGGTTTAGATCCGTTCTCAAGTAGAATCATGTGATTCCATATGACCCTCACGCATATGCGAGTGATGCACAGCTCTTTTATGGTTCCTCTGTATGAGCGACTCGCTGAGCGTTTACAGATTTATGATTCGAAATGCTGACTTAGTTGCTCATTTCAGTTTAGTAATGCACAGTGTGTTTCTAACGTACCACAGAATGTGTCTGTACATTGAGAAGTCACTGTGCATTAGTTACAGCAACACTCAGTTTTCTTAGATTGCAGAAGTGAGCTGAAGTTGATGTAATGTGGCTGTTATATTACAAAGCATTTTTCGTTTCATTTTTCTGCAGCAGTCTCAAGAGGGTTTATTTGGGCTTTAGACAAACTCGGGGCTTGAAGGTGCATTTGTGCCACAATGACAAAGTGCACATGGTTTTTAACTATTAAATACAGTTTGAAACAAATATTTATGTAATTATTTATAGGCCTACCTTAAACTGTATAAACCGTACACATGCACACACACAGTGAACACGCAGCCGCACTGCATATATATGTTGAAATGTGCAGCGCTCATATTTGTTAAATGAAATCATAGCCTTTTAAAGTTAAAAGCGATTCTTATTTTTTTTTTCTTGCTAAAATATGTTTATTAAATCATTTAAGACTTTTAAGGAAATGTTTAAAGACTGAATTATGGACCCAGAAAAACTTTCAATTTTTTGTGCATTTAAAGAATCTTTCATAGAATTATGCGTCAACTTGGCTTTCTGCATAAGGTCAAAATTTTCTAAAAGGTTGTGTTTATGATATTATGCTGTTGAATGTTTAATTTGTATCTGCCACGTGATAGCAGATGAAGCTGATATGGCAGTACATTTAAATATATCCAACCAACATTTAGACTTTTTATGATCTTAAACTTCATAAGACTGATGGACTTTAAAGCTCAGTTCAGACTACATGATTTTAGCCCAATTTTGACACGATCTGCTTGATGTAGGGTGTCGTGGGGACACAAGATTCAATCGTTTCGTCTCGTGTAGTTTGTCATGGTGGAAGAAAACCGATACTCGAGACAGTCCATACTCTCCTCTTCATGCAATCCAGATTTGTGGGCTTTTCTGACGACAAGACAGAGCCATTGTTTACGCTCATGGCACCTTCTGTCTAGTCCATGACAGCACGCACATCATTAAAGACGGCAAGCGATTAATTGCAACGTGTAGTCTGACATGTTTGTTGTTCACGACATGATTTTAGGAGTCAGAATCGCATAATCTGACACAGAGACAAAAAAAAGCTACGCTTAATTTGCACACATGCTCCTGAATACCTTTCGCAGATGATGCATATCTATTTTTAGTTGCAAATGCAAGTGTAAGGAATACACAGTAGTGTTGTCACGGTACCAAAATTTCCGTATTCGGTACCGATACCAGTGAAAATCCACGGTTCTCGGTACCAAAGCAAAACACAAAAACATGCTAATTGAACAACATTTTTATTAATAACGTTAAACAAAAATGAAATGTACAAAACAATGCCATTCTTTATACTTATTTAAAAGTGTTTCAAGTTTTTCCACAAGTAATAAAAGTATGACAAAAGTAAACAAGTTTCACCCAAAAGTTTAGTCATAGTTCTGCTGCCGCTGAAAAACATCTGTAAACTGTTGTCTGTTTTAGGGTTTGCTGTGTGTTTCAGGATCTTCCTCAGTCTGCAGCTGTAAAAGAACAATATAATATACTTCAGTAAAGCAATGGACTGAGTCTGACCAAATACAACATAAGATCATTGACACCAGCTAAAATATAACTTTTCAGTAAATAACAAACCTCAGCTTTTATAATAAATTTAGATAAGATTACATATATTAAGTGTATATCAAATAGATGGAAACTGTAGTATTAAAAACACTTTCGTTCCGAGGATAAAATACGCATGTTTTGGCGGGGTTCCCCTGGTAAAATTCGCATTCCAGGGGCTAAATATCACGTTAGTGGGGTCGTTTTTCAACCCGCGGACATGAAAAACAACCTGCGGCAACAGTGTTAAGCAGCCCAATTCCGTGGGAAAACTGCGGACTTGGCGACACTGGAAGAGGATAGCTTTCTGATAGCGCATCAAGAACCGGGTTGACCGGGTACTCGGTACCATCGGCACTTAAGAAAACCTGGTACCGTAACGTTTTCATTTTTTTAGTACCGACTTGGTACCGAAATACCGGGTCTTTTGACAACACTACTACACAGATTAATAAAAACATTGATGCAAAAGTTATGAGGAAAAAGAATTGTAGAATATGGTCCTGCTGCTCACAATAATGACACAAACGTTTCACAACAACATGAAAAGAGATTTGTGAAGGGAATGGAAGTAAACCGATTCGGATCAAGCATCAGAACCAAGTGTGAAATGGACTTTTAATTGGGACTCTGTTTCACTGTTTGTTGTTGGTGTGGAATAGATGAAGTCTTCAAGACTTGGATTTTGCTCTACCAATGCTAACATGAGTCGTTTTCTGTTCCTCCGTCCAGGAACGGGAAGATCCCAGTGAACGATGAGGAGCAGACCAGCGTTCCTCACATCTATGCCATTGGAGACATCCTGGAGGGGAAGTGGGAGCTGACGCCTGTGGCCATTCAGGCCGGGAAACTTCTGGCTCGCCGACTGTTCGCTGGAGCATCTCTGAAGGTCTGGCGTTGTCATAACCATTCCTGCCATTCCCATTAGATTTATGTGTTATGAACGTTAGGTTAAACTCTGTAAATAGCCGTTGGTTTTCTGCGATCTCACCAGTTCCTGTTTCTCTCTCTGTGTGTCGTTTCAGTGCGATTATGTGAACGTTCCCACCACCGTCTTCACTCCGATGGAATACGGCAGCTGTGGTTACCCAGAGGAGAAGGCCGTCGAGCTCTACGGACAGGAGAACCTCGAGGTGCGCGTTTGCAAACAGGCTGGAAATATTAATAACCTGTGCTGATGATGACTGTGCTTTTAATGATGTTCTGGTGATTGTGTTGGTCTCTGCAGATCTATCACAGTCTGTTCTGGCCTCTGGAGTTCACCGTTCCCGGCCGGGACAACAACAGGTGCTACGCCAAGATCATCTGCAATAAACTTGACAACGTAAGACATGCATAACTGTCCTCATCCTATGTGAACGTGGTTTGGTTTGTGAAACATTATGATTCTAAGTCATAATTAGTGACTTAACTGGATTTTAGTCATTTTACAATAAGGTTTAATTCATTAACATTAGTTGAACTAACAATGAACTGTGCTTCTACAAGTGTTATTGTTAACTAAAGCTATTATTGTTTCAGTAATCTAAATAAACGGTTGAAAACATGTAATTAGGTTGATGTACTGAAATTACTTGAATTTAGAAAATCTAAATAGAAATATGAAAAAGCCTAATAAAAATGAACACAGCATTATTGAAACGAAAAAAAAAAAAAAAAAAAAGAACACTACAAAAATGCAAGTTGAACATATATATATATATATATATAAAAACAAGTTGAAGTACTACATTTACTTGGTTAGGAAGATAGCTAAATAGAAATAATATATATATATATATATAATGACAAAAGCACATAAAGTTACTAAAACTTAAAATGGAAAAATATAAAAGATAGTGTTAATAGGATATAATTATGAAAACTAACACTAGCTTCTACAGCATTGTTTTTAATTTCAATATTTTACTAATACATTTTAAGTCAAAAGTTGCATCTTCTAACACTGAACCATGAAGAATTGCATTTTTATAATGAACATTAACGGATTCATGCATTCTGTTAAAATGTTAGCTAATGTATTAACAAATCTTGCTGTAGTGTTAAATTTTTTTCCAAATGAGTTTAAATATTTTAATTGTGAAAATAGATTGTAATTGTCAACCAATTTGAATTGATGCATCAGTTAATTATTAATATTTATAACTATTCATAACTTTCTCAATGCCCACTGGGGGAAAATGAGTTTAAATATTTTAATTGTGAAAATAGATTGTAATTGTAAACCAATTTGAATTGATGCATCAGTTAATTATTAATATTCATAACTATTCATAACTTTCTCAATGCCCACTGGGGGAATAAAATCCATTCCAGGAAAAAATAACATTTAGAACTTTTTCTAAACATTTTTTAACTATTAGTTTGATATTTACCGTGGTGGTGGTGGTGGTGTGTGTGTGTGTGTGATCTAATGCCATCTGTTGGCTTGCATGATGCATATTTAGCAAATGCAGTGAATTTGGCTTTAAATCATGTACTTGTTCATTTCACAGGCTCATTTCTAGCAGACAGTGACTGATTTCCATTAAGAAATGTGTTGTATGAATGATTTGCATTGGATTCGATGCTACGCTCCCTGTCCTAGACCTTCAGGAGTATTAACTGCTGTCTGTCTGTCTGTGTGCAGGAACGTGTGATTGGCTTCCACTATCTGGGTCCTAACGCTGGCGAGGTCACACAGGGCTTCGGAGCCGCCATGAAATGTGGAATTACCAAAGACCAGCTAGACAACACCATCGGGATTCACCCGACATGTGCTGAGGTGCGCTTTCTGTGACCCTGCTGCTTCGTAATATATTACTGATATTTCATGTTCTTAGTCCTTTGAGTATAACATGTTTTTCCCGTCATTCATTTCCAGATATTCACCACCATGGAGGTCACCAAGAGCTCCGACGGAGACATCACTCAGTCCGGCTGCTGAGGTTAAACCCTGCTCGTTTAACAGGCTGTCAGGACTAGTTTAACCTGGTTTATTCTAGTGATTTATCCCTCTCCTCTTGGCATAAACACACTTGAGTCTCTTTAAATAATCTCAGGTCATTAAAACTCATTATGATCCGCCCTGCCTTCAGAAGGCTTTTGTGTCTCACTGTTGTTCCCCATAAATGTCACCCTTTACAAACCATGTGATCGTTTCCACATGTGTGCACATTGTGGGCGGAGTCTGGGAGCAGCAGTAAGACAGAGGCGGGGCTTCGCTTGCTAAGAGACCAGTGATTGGGGGAGGAGATGATGATTGACAGCCTGTTAGACAGCAGGGTTACTCTGCTTTAACTGATTGTCTGAGTCAGAAATGCACCAGATGCGTCTGTGCTTTACACTTTTCTTTTATACACGTGCGCGTTTGGTGCTCTGTGACGTTTTAACCCTTACCCCATGTTCAGTGGCGGGTTATGACTGATGTTTTCTGCACTTGGACTTTAAATTGATAAACACATGTTAACATCGACTACACTGATCTTTGGCCTTTGACTCACGAGGGCCACATACTTTAATTTCTTTTGGTTGTCGGAGTCTATTTTTCTATATTTAATAGTGGTTTGTCTTCAGTTGCTCTGCATCATTCCACGTCAGGATCCTAGTAAGACGGATTTCACTTCCCGCTCATTAATTTCTGATACAGTGGTCGAGTAACTGAGACGTGATTGAAGCGCAAACCAAATGCAGCATGTAGATGCTTCCTCAAAGTATTTAAACTAAGAAAAAGAAGCACTTAGAAATATCAATAAAATGTGTATGTTCATATTTTTATAAATGTCACTGGATTACATGCATCTGTATGGCGGTTTCATTCAAATATAAATGCATGTTTGTTTGACTTTTGCTGTTTATTTGCTCTCTGGATTATTTTGTCCTTTCATCTCGTATCATTCACTCCCTTTTGCTTTCGAAGGATTGTGTTTAAGCATCAGTTCTTTTACTGTTACTCAGCACCTGATGAATGTACAATATTTCCATGGCATCTCTGTTCAGATTCTATTCATGAACTTTAATAAAACTATGTACACTACATTAATTTGTGCAGTAATTAATCTAAAACATGCATTAATCTGAGTGCCATACAAGCCTTGAAAATGTAATGAACAATTGCAATTTTTCAATGTGTTTACACGTTATCACTGTTTAACTATAACATTAATATTTTCTGCTCCTTGATAGAGAAAAAAAAAAAGATTAAAAGGAGCACAATGCATATCTATTGACCAGAATATGATAGACTTTTTGCGTAGTATTTCATGTGAGTTACTGCATTAACTTATTTCCAGGGTTTTTATTTATCAGCAACATTTAAAAGCAGCTTTGAGAAGTTTTATTGAAATTTAAAGATAATGTAATTTAACTAACTTCATGTAAGTCTTCCTAGAGTCTCTAATTTTTAAAGTTGGTTTACTTGCGGCTTTTGTAGGAATGAGATGAGTACAGTTCAGAAACGCTGGCAGTAAATGGATCCGGATAGAATGTCAGCAGCTGATTGGCTGGAAACACATTATAAACCGGAAATGTCTAAAGATTTATTTCCTCTAACAGCAATCGGTTATGTACAGAACCGGATTGAGCCACTACAAATGCAGGGTGTTCACTTCCTAGTGTTCTCTTGATTCAGTGCACATATCAGACTATAACTGAATTCAGTTCAGACAGCTTGTTCTTTTGATGAGGTCAGATGAATATTCACATTCGTGCAGTGGCGAATAAAACCCTTAATTCCTGGACAGCACACCTGCTCCTGTGAAGTGCAGCGCATTCATCTGAGACAAAGAGAGCTAGAGACCTGAGAAAATGAGGATAAAGCGCCTCATTTTCATGCATTTCAATGAGTGAGTGAATAATCACAGGCTGATGGATCAAACACGCCTGAGCAGAGTGAGAGAGAGTGTGTGTGTGTGTGTGTGTGTTACACCAAATTAAGCACTAACATAGTCATGTGGTGCAAATAAAGTGTGAAAAAAAAGTCAAAATGTAATATTTGTCCTTTAATGATAAGTCACGGTTAGCTCTGGTTGTTAATAGTCATGTGGTGCGACTCCAATTACTCAATGATTTTTACAGTATGAATTAATAAATCATTTATTTGTAAAATAAATACCTTAAAACATATTTGAAAATAATGATTAAGACATGTGTGTATATATATATATATATATATATATATTGACTGTAATGTGACTACGGCTTTTCTGTTGGTGAATAACAAGTAAATGCAAATTGCAAATCGGAAGCTTTTAGATGAGTGGTGTCAGACATTTATAAGCCAGTGTAAATACTGTAGTTGAGAAATGAAGGTGATTCAGCAGTGAGTAAGTGTTCCTGACATCAACATGTTTCTGAGAAACCTCATTAACTGAGAGATCAGTACACACTCAGTCACAGTGAGTTGGCACTTTAGTTAAACTTGTTATAAACCTTACTATTAAGATTTGAGATCATGATTTAACAATAGATTGGAAAAAGAAAAGAGAAACTTAAAATATTGGATACTTTAGGATAAAAAAAATACTTTTAGCAAGCTGTTTGTAACTATAAGAGTGATTTAAATGGTTAACCATTTCACATATTTAAACTATGCGTTTAAATTTTAATTTGTAGGATAAAATTCCTATCTTCCCATTAGTAATAAGGTTATTTTAATTATATACACTACCGCTCAATAGTTTGGGATCAGTAAGACTTGTAATGTTTTTTAAAGACGTCTCCTGCTCATCAAGGCTGCATTTATTTGAT
>NW_015542334.1:46337-52541 GCF_001515605.1 Sinocyclocheilus anshuiensis | reverse complement strand
TGAAAAAAAGTTTAAAAGAACAGCATTTATTCAAAATATAAATATTTTCTAACAATATAAATCTGTGCGATCACTTCTTAACAATTTAACGCATCCTTGCTGAATAAAAGTTTTAATTTCTTAAAAAAAAAAAAAGAAAGAATAACAATATACTGACCCCAGACTTTTGAACGGTAGTGTATATTGTTAGAAAATATTTATATTTTAAACAAATGCTCTTCTTTTTAACTTTTTATTCATCAAAGAATCCTGAAAAAAGTATCACAGCTTCCAAAAACAATATTAAGCAGCACAACAGTTTCAACACTGATAATAAATCAGCATATTAGAATGATTTCTGAAGATCATGTGACACTGAAGACTGGAGTAATGATGCTGAAAATACAGCTTTGATCACAGAAATAAATTACAGTTTAACAGATATTCACTTAGAAAGCAGCTCTTTTAAATTGTAATAATATTTCACATTTTTTATGTTTTTACTGTGTTTTTAATCAAATAAATGCAGCCTTGATGAGCAGAAGAAAGTCCTGTAAAAAACATAAAAAATCATTCTGATCCCAAACTTTTGACCGGTAGTATATTTTTTTTATTCTGTGAAATTCTTATTTAAATATTAGGACATTGTACGTTGTGTTTGTTTCAGGACATGGATTACACATTAACTCTTCTGAATATTTCTTAAACATTTCTCAAGAGCTAGGAAAGAAAAGAAGTTCCTCTTAATCAAAACCAAACACAGAATGTGAGTAAATCCTCAGCAGTGAAAATGGACCTGATGCCTCCTACTGGTCAACAGCCGAGGAATATCCTTTTAATTATTTATTTATTATTATTATTATTATTTATTTAATGGTTTATTTAATTATTATAATGTGTTTCATTACTATTTATTTTATTATAATTTATTTATTTTTATTATTATTATTTATTGAATGGTTTATTTAATTATTATAATGTGTTTCATTATTATTTATTTTATTATAATTTATTTATTTATTTATTTTTATTATTATTATTTATTTAATGGTTTATTTAATTATTATAATGTGTTTCATTATTATTTATTTTATTATAATTTATTTATTTATTTATTTTTATTATTATTATTTATTTAATGGTTTATTTAATTATTATAATGTGTTTCATTATTATTTATTTTATTATAATTTATTTATTTATTTATTTTTATTATTATTATTTATTTAATGGTTTATTTAATTATTATAATGTGTTTCATTATTATTTATTTTATTATAATTTATTTATTTATTTATTTTTATTATTATTATTTATTTAATGGTTTATTTAATTATTATAATGTGTTTCATTATTATTTATTTTATTATAATTTATTTAATTATTTATTTATTATATTTTTATTCTAATAGCGTTAATTATTAAAAACTTATTGGAAGCAGTTCATTTTTTTCGACTATCATACAGTCTGCAGTACATATAAAAAAGTATATGTATTTTTTTTATGTATGTATTTATTTATTTATTTATTATGAATCCACAAGCTAGGTGACAGCAAATAAAATTGCATTGAGCGGAGCGCCGCCTGTCGGTCTAGAGGTGTATCGCACACTGCATCGGCTCCTCCTCTAGATTTCTTTCTAATGTTAAACTGACTTCCGGTTAATGTCCTTTCTAGCGAATCATTTCTCCTGTTCAGAGTCACGTGAGCTGTGACGTGTGCGCAGAGCGGAAGAGAACGCGGCGGTGTGACAGAGTTATTAATAATAATGAGTTTAATAAAAAGATCAGATGATCGGGTTTAATCTCTGTCAGGATGCCGCTGTTGACTCGGAATAAGCGAATAGAGCGCGTGAGCTCAGCTGCGGAGCTCTTCAGCAAACACCCGCATCTGAAGGTACAAAATCATACACAAAATAATAATATCAGAGCCACTTTAATATTCTAAGAAATATTATACGGCAGTATGTATGCACAGACGGTGAGGTATGCAATACACACAGACCCTCTGTCTCTTAATGTTTAAATACATGTGATGCACAAGATAAACAACAACTTAGAAACCCTTTAGAAATTGTTATATATGAACACACAATTTAAAAAAATATATATTTTCTATTTGCATAGTTTTCATATTTGCATTAGTTTTATTAGATAGATAGATAGATAGATAGTGTGTGCCTGTGTAGAAAATTATTTATTATTTTAATCAGTTATTTATTTATTTAATTGGTACTTGGTCTAAAACGAACTGCTTTTCTCATATTTATGCATGTATTTTTTTTAAAGAGCTCATATTAATTAGATCACATACAGACTACAAGTGCTTTTATAAGTTTATTTGTAATAATTCACACAGCAGGTCTATTGTGGTAAACTGCAAAAATATGAAGCAATAATAAATAAATAAAAAAATCTACAAATGCACTTTTCTGCATACGTTCCAGCAGCTTGATGTTAAAAACATTCACGTCCATGTTATATATATAGTGTACATGGGTCAAAGATGAAAAAGGGTTTAAGCATAAAAACAATAAGTGTAATACTGCTTTAAATTGTTGTTGTTTCCCCCCAACAATTAAAAAAAAAATTATCGTTTAATTTAATTGCAATTTAGTTTTTGTTTTTCTGAGCAAAAAATAAATATCAAACATGTTTCCCTGATTTACAGAAGAGAGCCACTAAAATGTCATTCAGTGTAACAATCTCGTCAGGCACATTTACAACAACAAAAAATCTAATTATGACCTATTAAAAGACTAATTACTTTCACCCCAAATACTAATTAGCTGTAATTTTACATTTTTTAAATATGCCACTATCCTAGGTTTTGCCCATTTGTCAGTAAGAATTTTGTACTCATTTAAAACACAATCAAATTTAATATGCTCACTTATTCTTTTATATATTTTAACATGTACAGGTCAGAATAAGCTTGTTTGAATTTTTACATAAATATTGTGTTACACTGAATGACAAAGTAACATTATTTCAACCAAATTTTGACATTTTATTCTCCAAAAACTTAAAAGTAGACACTTTACTTACATTTAATGTGCTTTCTATGGACATAAAATCACTTAATGTCTTTGACCCACACACAGTAATTAGAGGTCACTGATGCGTCTCTCTTAGGAAAGTGCTCAGCAGTTTGTGTCCAGAAGTCCAGAGTCTGTGGACCCTAAACAGCTCCTGTATGTCCAGCAGCGGGAGTTTGCGGTGACCACACCAGCGGACAGTGAGTGTTAGCTCTCCAGCTGATGACCGGTGATGTGTTAAACACACGCTGATGTTTCTCCCTCCTCAGATTCGGTCTCTATCCTGGGATCCGATGACGCCACGACATGCCACTTAGTCGTGCTTCGACACACAGGTAACAGGATCCTTCATAGAGTCAGTGTCTGTGTTGGTTTACTGTGTGTTTGTGTCTGATCCTGTGTGTCTCTCACTGTGATGGCTCCAGCACATGGACTGAAGTTCCTCTGATAGTCAGTGCCGTCACTTCTAGAAGCAGCCCAGCAAAAGAGGGCAGGTGCTGTAGATTCTTCACTATAAAGGACTTTACGAGTCTCTGAGATATGAGATACAGGTGTGTTTGTGTCTTCAGACTGGAGCTGCATCTGGTCGGTGGTTTTGATGACGACAGGAGGACCTCGCACTCACTCAGCTTTAGCATTGTGGGTCGGTTGAGGACAAATGCGTGATGAAGACTAGACGTTCACTGTGGGATCAGAAATCAGAAGTGTTTCTGAATGTTTTGCTTTCAAAAGCAGAAGGAAGAGATTCACCTGGAGACGTGCTGCATCACAGGTCAGAGGAGCGTTTGTGCTGTTCGCTGCCAGTCAGAACCAGGTCACTTTGAAGGGACAGTTCGTCCTAAAGATGTAAATTCAGTCATCACTTGCTCGCCCTTACAAGCCTGTTAGAGAGTATACAGCATGCCGGTTCAAAGATGTGGGATGGAGAAGAGATTTGCACTGAATAACAGTATATATTTATTCATGTATTTGGGTCTGTTCCTCATTCAAAGCTGTTGTATGACTTCCAAGAACATGGAATATAGTGCATGATATTTTTGATAATTGCATAACTTATTCTGTCTCTTTAGACATGAATGACGTCATCAAAGATGGGATGCATCGCCCCGTGGTGTATGGTATAGGTACAGTGCAGCTCTTTCATTGCGATGTGTAATCTGAGTTGTGAATGCAGTGTGAAATATAATACTATAATATATTACTATACTATTATAATATTTCACCGTAAAAACGAAAACACAACAAAACAACAGTAATAATATAATTATTTTTAAAATTTTATTTTATATTTTATTGTATTTATTTTACAGTACTGCAAAATTACAATACTAGTATATATGGCTGTCTTAATTTCTTAATTTTCAAACTTTAAAGCTTCTCTTTTGCTGATTTATGAGCGCTTCAGTTTGTGAAGACGTTTGGTGTGCGTTTCATTGCTAAATGCACATAACAAGCAATTCAAACTCAGAGCGAATGCAGAGATGGAGTTTGTGTGGAGCAGCATTTTATTTATTTGCAAACTAAACCACTTCAAGACTCTGAAAACACACGAGCTGCTCGCGTGTAAATGAACACAGTGTCGCGCTTTACTCTAAAACACACAGAGCTTATGTTTAATTAAATTGCAGCCTTCGTGATTAGATAGCTGTGCTAAGCCATATCGCATTTTGAGTTTTATTTGGATTAATTGTACAGCCTTACATCTGATACTGACAGAGCGTTTCTGTCCGAGTTCAGGAGTGAACGTTAAAACGGGTCACGTGTTTCCAGCCTCGTTCACCTGTCGAGGACCACTCGCACCTTCTCTGGTGCACAGGTACATAGATGAAGCTGTCATGCAATTTAAAGCCCGTGCAGATGGACACCAAACAATGGCCTTCTGGCTGTCCCAAGATGAGGAAACCATCCTACAGGTCTGAATTTGTAATGTGGTCATATTTGTAGTGTGTTTCAGATCTGCAGGATGAATTGGCTCTGCTCATTGATTTCTCGTCTGGTCAGTATTTGTCCACGTCTCCACATGCAGAGCCTCCTCACTTCGTCCATCACATCAAATCCACCATCCAGTTTCTGCTGGATCATCCGACCGCAGACGGGCTGTTTCCAGGCGGTCAGCCGCAACTGTAGCCCCGCGCTGAGGACGGCCGCTGGAAGAGAGCCTAAACGCTGACCTCTGACCTCTGTGACCCACTGTAACCCAACTAAAGGCCTTTGACGTCTGCTGTTTAAAGTAGAAGCTCCTTTACACTGATTTCAACTGAAACAGGCCGATTGAAGCTCAGATTGACTGTTTAAAGGGCCACTTCTACTTGATGGTTTTACTAACACGTGTGTCATTAACCGCACCTGCTGGCCCTTACATACAAACAAGAGTCTATGGACTATTTGTTTTCATTTTTATTTCATATTTGTTATGTATGTCAATGCAAATGTGTTCATGGATCATAAGACGTGTCCTTTATTTTAAACTAATATAATATGATGTTGTTTTCTTCCTAACATCTAGCTGCGTCTTATTTGCTCACTAAACTGTAAATACAGTATGTTGTGATCCTTTGAGGAGGAGTAAAAGAATTACAATTCTGTTGCCGTGGAAACATGGTGTTTTGTTTATTTAAACCTTTGTATGATCATAACAGTGAATGGAAACTTTAAATATATTCCTCTTTAGACTGTGTTGTCTTAACGAGGATCTGCTGATTACTGACACATTTTTAGAATTTTAGTTTGTGCAATATAAAATACTAAAGTACAACACATTGAAAACATTCAAAAGATTTAAAGAGAGAGAGAGAGAGACAGAGAGAGTGTTTGAGAGAGAGAGAGAGAGTGTGTGAGAGAGAGACAGAGAGAGTGAGAGAGAGAGAGACGAGAGTGTTTGAGAGAGAGTGAGTGAGTGAGAGAGAGAGAGAGAGAGAGTGTGAGAGAGAGAGCGAGAAAGAGAGACAGAGAGAGTGAGAGAGAGAGAGAGACAGAGAGATTATTTTACATATCTATTGTTGTTTTGTTTATGTATTATATAACTGTTTATTCCTTATTCATGTAATGGACAATGCTTTGGCAATACTGTGCAAGTCATGCCAATAAAGCTCATTTGAATTTGAATTTGAGAGACAGAGAGAGTGAGAGAGAGAGAGAGACAGAGAGAGTGAGAGAGAGACAGACAGAGAGAGAGACAGAGAGAGAG
>NW_015542334.1:21075-46124 GCF_001515605.1 Sinocyclocheilus anshuiensis | reverse complement strand
AGAGAGAGAGAGAGAGAGAGAGAGAGAGAGAGAGAGAGAGAGAGAGAGAGAGAGAGAGACAGAGAGAGTGAGAGAGAGAGAGAGAGAGAGAGACAGAGAGAGCAGCTTAGACCGAAACTGAAACAGCGGAGCAAGGTACTAATACAATACTTAATGGTTTTAAAATATATTTTACTTTCTTCAGTGTACTGTTTTCAAATCTTTTCTGTGATCACAATATAAAAACGATTTGTTATTACATGACTGGCGTTTATTGACGGATGCAGCAGGCTTCTGTTTCGAAATCTAACGGTGCCTTTCTTGTTATATTAATACATAATAATAATAAGAAGAATCTACTATAAATGCATAATAGTAAAACATAATTGACTGATAATAGTCATTTCTTTGTTTAGGCAAAGCTGCATTCGTTATAATAATCGTGTAATTTCAGTGAACATCTAAGGGAGATAATTGAAGTCTGATGCGCATTTAGCTTGTCCTTATTAACCTACGCTTAGAACTTCAGTTATACTTCTAGATATTAGGGAGTTTTGGGTTATGTGAGCAGAAATAAATGTGACCCTGGAGCACAAAAGCAGTCTTAAGTCTCTGGGGTATAAAAGATGATTTTCTCAATATTTAGATTTTTTTGCACCCTCAGATTCCAGATTTTCAAATAGTTGTATCTCAGCCAAATATTGTCCGATCCTAACAAACCATACATCAATGGAAAGCGTATTTATTCAGCGTTCAGATGATGCATAAATCTCAATTTAAGAAAATTGACCCTTATGGCTGGTTTTGTGGTCCAAGGTCACAAATACACAATGAACTGTTCAGCAACATGAAATAAGATGTGCTAACATTTATTCAACAAAATAACAGCAAAACAGAGGCATTTCTCTGATTTTAAAACAGCAGGATCAAAGTTTTGTGCGTATTAAATCGAGGCCCTGCAGTACAGAAGAACCAGCTGCCTGTTTTATTCAGTGCTTCTCCACTGAACCAAAGGAGCATTTCTGACCAGCTTCATCTGCTGCAACCAAAACACCCACCCTTTAGCCTCGGATGTAACACAGCTATGGCTGCTGGAGTCTCATCAAAAACAGGTAGGTGACCTTTAAGTGATAATTAATATTATTAATTCTATTTAACTGAGGCTCACTTCATCTGTCAGAGATCGGAGTTGTGTTCTTGGGAAATGATGAAGTTGACAAGAACAAAGTGATCAAATCCATCCTGGGCTGCAGGGATCTTACGGGAGAGAACGTGGGCCAGTGTGTATTATATACAATTGAACAGACTGTAAGGAAGATCAGTGTTGTGGAAGTACCAGGATGGAACTCAATGCAGAAAACACCAGAAAGCATCAAGAAATCCATCAGAAGGAGCGTGTCTCTGTCCACCTGGACCTCACGCTCTGCTTCTGGTCATTCCTGTGAAGAGAAATGAAGAACCTGCTTCAGGTGACATTAAAGCTGCAGAGATGCACATGGAGTTACTGTCGGAGCGCGTCTGGAAACACACCATCGTCCTGTTCGCTTGTGATGATGGAGTGGGAGAGTTTGCCATCAAAGCTTACCTTCAGAAAGCAAATAAAATCCTGGAAAAGTGCAAAGGCCGAACCTACATTCTTGAGAGACGCAGTAAGATCAGTGAGCTTTTTACAAAGATAGAAGATCTGGTGGAGGAGAACCGTGGTGATGTATTAATACCACAGACGTACTATGATCCGCTCGAGTGGAAGACAGAAGATCTCCGGCGCAGACGCGGAAGTTTAGATTGGAATCCTCCTCACAGTGAGTATTTTTTCTTAATGTCAAACACGTTTCTCACATGTCTCTTACACACAAATCTAATGCTGTTTTCTTTAACAGTGACCAAAGGGAAACCTGACTTTGTGAATGACCCACAAGCACTTTTGCTGCATTACTTCACACCCATCACGGTGATAGCGCTGGCTGTTTTCGGAGCGCTTCTCGGCGCATTCGCAGGAGCTGAATATGGAGTTTGCGCTGGTTTACTTTTGGGAAGCATTCTAGCAGTTGTCCTTGCCTTCTTGATCTTTAAAGTAGCAGAAAACTGTAACTGCATAGATACATAGGTTTACATACTGTACAACAGTCCATATTTATATTTATTTACATCTTATGTATGCATGTCTTAAACTGGAGAATTAATATTTATACACAAGAAATACATTTCTGGCATATGTTTAGCTATGTTAACAAAGCATGTTGGCATGCTCTCCTGAATGTGACTCCAGGCGCTCTTATATACATTTATGTAATGCACAAGTTTACGGTTGGCTAAATATATAAAACACTTTCAGGATCCGCAATCGGATTGATGGAAATGAGTGCATGTAAAAAACAGGACTATATATGCCAGAAGGATTCATTGTGTGTTTTCGTTTTGTCATGTTAATTAGTTAATTATTTAAGTGAAAAAAATATTTAGTGTAGGCATATTTATTTTATTCTTTTTATTTATATTATTTTATTCTGTTTTCCTCTGTTCTCAGAAGTGCTGCAGGTGTGTGACTTGTTTGTATTTTTAATGGGTCACAGACACTCCATTCTATTGTTATTTTATTTTCATACTAATTTAATATTTTAATCTTATCAGTTAATGTTAATGTTCAGATAACGAGCAGCAGTTGTCAGTCGGGAAAATTAATGAGTAGGCTACTTATAATGCATTGTATGATCTCAAGAATAATTGTAACCACAGTTATAATACTTATCTATTCGTTTTTGCATGTATATTATATACTCAAGTAGCTAGTAAGTGTACAAAGAAATAAAATCATTTACAAAATTAGTACACTGAATCCATTCCAACAGCTGTTAACCTGCCTTGTAGGGTAAATTAAAAGTTGCTTTTCTGCTAATGACAAATAAAACAAACATGGCAAACAATGATGCATAGTTACCTCACAGTCTCACACTTATATAAAATATTTTTCTGAATAAGATGGAAGCAGGAGGTGTTTATATTTTGTTGGCCATGTGTAGTCATATTGCAAGAATGAAAAGGGATTTACGGCATAAACACAGTAAACCTCAACGCCGCCTACAGTGAGTTTTGTGCTATTTTATGCTGATCTGAGAGCTTGTGCTGTTTTTTAAAAATATGAGATTAAAGCACAGAAAGCCATATCTGTTTAAAATAGCAACTTCAATAGATTGAACAGTTCTCATTTGTCTGATCCCCCCCCCTTTTTTTTTTTTGCAATAATCTTTATGTATTAAATCTTTATGTTAAAGTTTTTCCCCCCCCTCTGTCTTTATGTATTTGTTACTCTATATCTGAGATTTATATAAGGGTGGAGTAATTTAGGTTAAGTATTTTGTCCACACTAATGGCATTTCAGACAGAAAGGCTACAGTAAACTCTTCTGATGGAGCGCACACCTCCTGCAAGATCACACCACCCTCTTATGACCATCCACTGTTAAACATTAATTTACATTCATTGATCAAAGTTAATCAGCACCCTAAATGAAAGTATTCTTTTATGAGGAAGCAGAAGAACAGAAAAACAACTAGCAAATGCGAGGTAGGTACAATATCAAATTTTGCTTTATGTTTGATATATTTTCTGTGCTTACATGTACAAAAAGCTTGTATATTCTGCTGTTTCGTAAGCATTTCAGCATAGGCTCACTGGAGCTTAAATGAAGAAAAAAGAAGGACTTATAAACATCTTTAAGTGGTTGTGTTCCTCTTTTATCTCTTGAAACCAACTGTTGATATAATAATGTTAATTTTGCATAATAATTTATGACAGGATCAAGCAATACATTGGAAATGTAGGCCGTGCGTGAAAGGATTCAGACTCTAAAAAACGTAAATTTACTGCAATATATTTTGGGTGCTAAAATGTACAGCTAAACTGTACTTTTACTTGCAATGTTAAATTTATCTGAGCAGTTGTTATGACGTTCACCTTCCCCACATCATTTCACTGGAGAAATCATACCACAAATGAACATTCATAAGTGCTACACAATTAGTGTTACATCTTCTGTGATGAGGCATTGCTTAATGGTTGTAGAACTGCAATATAAACAGTCTGTTAGTATTAAGTGAAACCTGTAGCACAGCGGAACCAACTGTGCGTTTTCTTGTTATCAGTTTCCATGAAGAGCATGTTGTGAAGCAGCTGCACATATACTGCGATCATGGCTACTAAATCTCCTCAAGGTGAGTCAATTTATCTGTGTGTGGTTTCCAACAATGAAACATTTTTGATTAATTAAAAACATCATGCAATAATATTAATTTGATTCCCATTTGCTCTTTAAAGGAGGTTCGGAGCTCAGAATTGTGATCTTAGGAAATGCTGGAGAGAATAAAGTGGTTAAATCAGTCCTAAACTGTGAGAATCTGACAGGAGTGGAAGTTGGTCTCTGTACTTTACATCAGAGTGAAGAAGCAGGAAGGAAGATCAGTGTTGTGGAAGCACCAGGATGGGACAGACTCAGACCAGACAGCATAAAAGAAGAAATTGTCAGAAGCGTGTCACTTTGTCCTCCAGGACCTCACGCTCTGCTTCTGGTCATACCAGTTCTTAATTCTGGTCAAACTCTCTCTGAAGAACCTGAAATGAATGCATCAGAGATGCACATGAGGTTACTGTCAGAGCGCGTCTGGAAACACACCATCGTGCTGTTTGCTTGTGATGATGGAGTGGACGAACTAACAATCCAAAAACACAAAATCCTGGAAAAGTGTGGAAGACGATTCCATGTTCTTCAGAAAAGCACTTGTGAATCTCCCACTCAGATTCATGCACTTCTTAAGAAGATAGACGACCTGGTGGAGGTAAACCGTGGTGATTTCTTCATACCACAAGCTTACTATGAACTGATTCAACAGAAGACACAAGAAGCATCTGGTGCGACTGAGCTCAGGAAGAGACGTGGAAGTCTGGACAGTCCTCCTAACTGTGAGTTTTATTCCACAAAAGCCACAGCTGCTCTCACATTCAGGCTGCTTAAGCACTGATCTATTGTTATTTTCTTTTACAGATAACGAAGACAAAGGAGATTCACAGAAGAAAGAATCTGTAGAGACTTCCAAACATAGACCTTCGGAAGACATGCCAAAAATCACCATGGACTTCAAACCGTTCGTAATGATACTGATAGGTGTGTTCGGAGCACTTCTCGGCGCTGTTGCTGGAGCTGAAAACGGAGTTTCAGGGTCTTGCTCTGGATTAGTGTTTGGTGTCGTTGTAGGGGTTTTACTTGCAAGTTTCATCGTGTACATTTATACTCACATTTATTCACGAGCTTATCCAAAGCAGTCTACACAAAGCTCATCAGAAGCAACTGAATCATAAGGAGCTGCAAAGTTGATCAAATGCAAGCTAGCTGAATTGTAAATATATTTTATATAAATTTTTAAGTAAGAATATATTTACATTGTGCCTTGTATATATAATTTCTTGACAACTGTGAGGGATAATTTGCGCAAGACTGACAGGAGACATACTGTAGACCTGAGAGAGAAAAAAAGAGAAAAAAAAAATGCAATTCAAAAACTCTCAAAATATATGCATAGACCCGAAAACAGCTAGTGAGAGTACAAAGAGAAAAAAGACATTTACTAATGAAACACTGCTTTCTGTGATGTTAGAACCGTAGGGTGAATACTTTCATATTACTTTATATCAGCACTCATCCTAAACTTTTGCCTTTTTAATTTTGCCATAATTTTAGGGTCATACCGCATTTTGACAGCTTTATATGCCTTATAGTTTTTTTTTTTTTAAAGATGCTCATCTGAAGAAGCTAAAAAGCAGATGTTTGCAATATGTTGTTGTCTGTTGTGTTCATGGGTTTTTGTGTGAAGGAGGAAAGGAGGAGTTCAGAACAACTGGAACCAGTGTTTTTATAAACAAGCTTTTTAATGTTTTTTTTTATTTTTTTTTTTTAAATGGTTAAAAATGTGAAAGATTGACATTGTGATTTGTTGTTTTTGAACATCAGCACGCTTAAATATGTTTTGCATCTGTCACAAGGCTTTAAATGACTACAAGCATGCACTATGTAAATAAAATTAATTTAGACTAAAATAATGTTTCTTTATTTAGGATTTTAGAGGTTATACAGTAACTCTAAACTAGCACGGGCCAGTAAGCAGAGAAGGTTTTGGAAAACAATGGCATTCAGTGGCATTTCGTTGGAGTTTAATGGTCATAAACACATAGAAATCATTAACACATAGATAAAGTCATAAACACATAGATATCATAAAGAATAAGGCCATTTTGCATTGCTGGAGTTTGCACCTACTAGTTTTCACACTTAGGCTACTGTTAAGACAAGCTGTTATTTATATGCAATACATGCGCCATTTGTTAATGCATTCATTAATTAAATGCAAACTAATTACAATATAATGTAGGCTAATATTAACAGGTTTAACGTGCTTTAAATTTTATGGCGAATTGCTTGAGGCTCAAAATCAACCTGTGCATAGTTCGGTTTCGTGGGCCGCAGAGCGCCACCTGCTGTCAGCGCTCATGTGGACACCGGAAATACGACATGTTGCTTCCCGGAAACACGCGGGCTAGTGGCGCGAAATCACAGGACCCGCACTGGTGAGTTTATACACGTTTAATTCAGCAGTTAACTTAATTTAACAGGTTATTTACTAAGTATGTGAAGAGTTGCAGCGTGACAACCTGAACTTAATCTTAAACTGTTTTAAATAATGTTTCTGATTCTTTTGTAATTCAAATCAGTAAATCCATAAACATACATCCCTATTTCTGTAATGAGCTACAATAGAGAGTTAAATACAAACATAACATGAAGTGAATCAAAGTAAACACCATATAATATAAATACAATAAAAGTGTGCAAAAGACAGCCCGAGACATGCAGTGACAGTTGTAATAATATCACTCTGCATGCAGCTAAAACGAGCTCATATTCATTTAAAATTACATTAAATATTAATATTTTTGAAAATTAATTTGCCACACTGCAGTATCATTTAAAACAAATTAGTTAAGGTTCATTAGAATAGAGAAAACCCTGCCTAGTGAGCTGTCAGTTATGTATGGTGTGTGTGTGTGGACTTCGCTCCCGAGTGTGTGTCAGTACAGGACAGGTGTGGATGTGTGTGTTGATGTTGTGTGATTATGTGTGTGTTCAGGCTCAGAAGCTCCTGCGGGAGAGGCTGTGTCATCAGAAGCTGCCGGATCAGCCTGTGGGTCTGGACTCCCAGTACAAGTGCGTCTCGTTTACTGTCTCTCTCTCTGTGTGTGTGTGTGTGTGTGTGTTTGTAGGCACTTGCTGGAGCTGCTGAGACGTACAGCTGTTCATGGAGAGAGTAACTCGGTCCTCATTGTTGGTCCACGAGGATCCGGTAAAACTATGGTACGAAGCATCAAGATTTACTCCCTCACTAATGACTGACTCGTCTTTTTACTCATTTTGATTAGATAAATGAAAATTCTGTCATTATTTACTCCCCCTCATGTCCTTTCAAATATTTTGACACATAATATTTTTTCAAATATTTCTGAGATTTTCTATTCAGACCACTTTTTTTTCTTATTAAAACGACAAACTTGTTTTCCCTTTGAGCTTCATTTTTCTGACCCCATTGCCAGATTTGTGTTAGTTTGTTTTGTATCGTTTAAAGCAGAAACTCACTTCATTTGCATTTCCCAGAAAACAACAGTTTTATGTATCTAATGTTGCATCTCAGGTAAATGTTTAGATGTTTGTGCTGAAAACACAAAAACGAGACAAAAATAAAAACAAGAAATTAGCTTTTGCAGTGTGCTAAATAAATAAAGCTAATATTTCTGAAACGATGGCATAATTATGTGAAGTGTTTTCATGCGTCTCTGTCTGAAGCTGCTGGGTTGTGTCCTCCGAGAGCTCATGAGTCTGAGGGAAGTGCAGAAGAATGTTCTTCTGGTGGAGCTCAACGGTGAGTTCATGCACGTCACTTTAACGCTGCTCCTGTATTAAATGATGAAATGAGAAGCTCCAGCTGTGTCACGTCTCGGCGATGTTTTCTGAGCACAGGTCTTCTGCAGACAGACGACAAAATCGCTCTGAAAGAAATCACTCGCCAGCTGCACCTGGAGAACGTCGTAGGAGACAAAGTCTTTGTGAGTTTCTGACGTTATTAGAGGAATAATTGCTGTAGTTTTTAATGTTTTTGTGCTGAGAGGTTTTCTCGTGTTTTAGGGGAGCTTTGCAGAGAATCTGGCTTTTCTCTTAGAAGCTCTCAAGAAAGGTGAGGCTCCGTCAGTGCCATTTTAGTATTATTTACATACTATTATATGCTATTATTATATGTGACCCTGGACCACAAAACCAGTCATAAGGGGTACAATTGAGAGATAAATGCGCTTTCCATTGATGTATGGTTTGTTAGGATAGGACAATATACAACTATTTGAAAATCTGGAATCTGAGGGTGCAAAAAGATCTAAATATTGAGAAAATCGCCTTTAAAGTTGTCCAAATGAAGTTCTTAGCAATGCATATTACTAATCAAAAATTAAGTTTTGATATATTTACGGTAGAACATTTACAAAATCTCGTGATGGAACATGATCTTTACTTAATATCCTAATGATTTTTGGCATAAAAGAAAAATCTATAATTTTTTTTTGGCTATTGCTACAAATATACCCCAGCGACTCTGCTCCAGGGTCACATTTGTGTTTACATTCTACTCTATATTTTGTATGTTTTTATTTTTATATTTTCAGTTTTTATTTTAATCATCCTCTGCTCACCTCTGTCTGTGGTGTTGTCAGGTGATAAGAGCAGCAGTCGTCCCGTGCTGTTCGTGTTGGATGAGTTCGATCTGTTCGCTCATCATAAGAACCAGACGCTGCTGTATAACCTGCTGGATGTGTCTCAGTCTGCGCAGACGCCTGTCGCTGTGGTGGGACTCACCTGCAGACTGGTGCGTCTGCTCTGAAAACACTATACAGAACACGCTTGGACTTCAGACAACTACTATTTCATCATCATTAAATTGTTTATTTTTTTTGTAATTTAATCTGTCATTATTTTTTTATTTTGAATATTCTACTTTAAATGTAATATTCTAACTCTTACCCAGTGCTCTCTTTTAAACGGTGCATTCTGTACATTTTATTCAAAAATTGTTAATAAAGGTTAATATAACAAACAAAATTATGCATGGTTTAAATGCACAGAATGGTCTAAAATATAATGCTGAGAATGTAAGGAACAGAGAAAAGGAAAAAAAGTTGAGCTGAAAACATTATTAAAAAGTGGTTTAAAATTTAAAGCTACTTTACTCAATAAATTAAATGTAAAAAATGAAAAATTATGTGGCATATGTTTTTGTTAAATGTGTTTTTTCATTGAAAAATCATGAAGGTTCTTCATGCAAACTCAACCCCACTGAAATGTATTGTGCACTACTTTATTAATTAGTTTTTATTGGTTTTATTGGTTGTTGTAGCTCTAATTCTCTTATAGATGAGGAAAACCACAGCTGATCCTTCTCGAATCACTCATGTGTTTGTGTGTTCCAGGACGTGCTGGAGCTGCTGGAGAAGCGAGTGAAGTCTCGGTTCTCTCACAGACAGATCCATCTGTTCAGCTCGCTCTCGTTCGGTCAGTATGTGGATGTGGTTCGTGCTCAGCTCAGTTTGCCTCCGGACTTCCCAGATCCCAAATTCTCCGACGAGTGGAACCACAGCGTCACGGTACAGACGCAACATGAGTCTTAAAACAAATCATACATGCGTCAAAGACGAAAAAGGGTTTAAGCAGAAAAACAATAAGTGTAATACTGCTTTAAATTGTTGTTTTTCCCCAAATTAAAAAAAAAAAAATTCTGTTTAATTGCAATTTTGTTTTTGTTTTTCTGAGCAAAAAATAAATATCAAACATGTTTCCCTGATTTACAGAAGAGACCCACTGAAATGTCATTCAGTGTAACAATCTCGTCAGGCATATTTACAACAAAAATCATTTTAAGACATTAAAAGACTAATTACTTTCACCCCAAATACTAATTAGCTGTAATTTTACATTTTTAAAATATGCCACTATCCTAGGTTTTGCCTATTTGTCAGTAAGAATTTTGTACTCATTTAAAACACAATAAAATTTAATATGCTCACTTATTCTTTTATATATTTTAACATGTACAGGTCAGAATAAGCATGTTATTTGAATTTTTACATAAATATTGTGTTACACTGAATGACAAAGTAACATTATTTCAACCAAATTTTGACATTTTATTCTCCAAAAACTTAAAAGTAGACACTTTACTTACATTTAATGTGCTTTCTATGGACATAAAATCACTTTTGTAAATTTCTTTTGAAATCTCAATGTCTTTGACCCACATACAATCATGTTTTCTTACCTCTCGTTCTCTGTTCGTAGAAATTATGTGAAGATAAGACGGTTGAGGAGATTTTGAGGAGGAACTTTAATGGCAGTAAAGATTTCCGCTCTCTGCATTCGCTGCTGGTATTTACATCAGTTCATCTCGTAATCAGACCACTGTTGGAGATCTCTGTTCTTGTGTGTAAACCTGTGTGTGTGTGTGTGTGTGTATGTTGTAGTTTCTGGCTGTCAGTCGAGTGTCGGTCTCTCATTCGACTCTTCGTGAGGCTGATCTTATAGAGGCCTGTCGCTTGATTTCTGCTGATTCCAAAGCAAACGTCCTTCACGGTGAGAAACTGGAAACAGATTTTTCCTGCAGTTTTGATGATTTTTATTCCTCATCTCAAGCACACGCTCCTCTCTGATGCCCTGGATTGCCTGTTTTCCAGGTCTGTCTATTCTAGAGCTGTGTTTGATTATTGCCATGAAGCATCTGAATGACACTTATGACGGAGAACCCTTCAATTTCCAGATGGTCCATAATGGTAAGTTATAACTGGTGTTTCACAAGCCTTGATGTGTGTAAATGTTCATCAGTGAAGGTCAGTACGTGCATCAGCTCATATGAATGTAATTCTCTCTCTCTCAGAGTTTAAGAAGTTCATTCAGAGGAAGTCTCACTCCATCCATAAGTTTGAGAAGCCCGTGGTGATGAAGGTCAGTTGGAGCCGCTCTCTTTTTCATGCATGTACTTGTGCTTTAAACGGAACAGAATATGAAACAAACTGAGTCGATAAGTGGAAACCTAGCTCTCTTGGCATGTTCATGATGTCTGATTTGTAAATGAATCATACTTTTGGATTGAATTATTTCGGTTGTGTAATCAACTGATTATTTGACAAAACTGATCTAAAATGTGCATTCATAAATTAGACAGATCTGGCATCCTCTCATTTTATGTTCCATGAAAGAAAGTTGGGTTTGGATTCATGACTTGAGGGAGAGTAAATAATGACTTTAATTTGAGTTTAATTCAAATATATAGTTTTAATAAAATATAAAGTTTTTCAATTGTGTTTGTTTATTGGTAAATGGCGTAAATATAAAATTAACATGTTAGTGTTATTTTAGTATTATTTATGTAGTATTTAATATTTTTAATTAGCTTTATTTTTTTCATTTGAATGTTTTAGTAATTTTGTTGTCAGTTTAATTTTTTGGGTATACAGTTTCTTAAAGGACAAATTTTGTCTCTTTTAATGTTTTTTTTCAAGATAATTTGACTACATAAAATGAATCTACGTATATATTTTTTAATGGTTTTAATGGTGCTTACCTGTGTGTGTGTATAGAAAAGTGTATAACTATCTGTATATAAAAACAATAGAAGTCTATGTAATGTCCCCATTTAGATAGCTAAGTAAACATGCGTGTGTGTGTGTCTGTGTGCGCGTGTATCTGTGTGTGCGTGTATCTGTGCGTGTGTGTGTGTGTGCGTCTGTGCGTGCGCACGTTTCAGGCGTTTGAGCATCTGCTGCAGCTGGAGCTGGTGCGTCCGGTGGACTCTGGTGTGTGTAAAGTTCAGCGCGAGTATCAGCTGATGCGGCTGATGCTGGAACACGGTCAGGTGATGGAGGCGCTGCAGAAGTACCCACAATGCCCCACAGACGTCAAACAGTGGGCCCTCTCGGCCTTCGGCTGAACACTGCTGCATGCTTTACTTGCTGAAATATGCATTTTGTACATTTAAATGCATGTATATATAATTTTTTTTTTTTGTTTGCAATAATAAAAAAAAGTTAATATAATTGCTAATTTGTAATTTCTTTGTCTTAAAGAATCTTCTGGCCCCTGAAGGATGTTGTACAACGTTATTGAAAAGTTATTTTAGGTAGTTGACAAGCCCGTTTCAGCCACAGGATAAAAATATTAAAAAGGTAACTGCGACTTTTTCTCTCACAATTCTGAGTTTATATCTTTTAATTCAAATCTTGCAATTCAATTTCTTTTTTTTTTTTTATCCAGGAATGGGCTTCCATGCGATGTGGCATTCATAAAAAAATTATTTAAACCATTTCCAAATACTTTTATTATACATATCATTTAATGACTTTGCATTTTTTGTCATGGCTATTCCGATTTTTATGAGTAATCAATTTCATCTGGAGTCGTTTCCACCATTTGAGTCATCATATAGTCTGTATGACTGCTTGGTTTTTATTCCAGTAAAAAATCATCCAAAAGTAACATCCATTACCAAGCTTGCATTTTTATAGTTTATTTTAATGCCTTTTGAATTAGTTGCATAAATGTATATATATTTGTATATTTACGTATTTAACTGAAAAGGCATTAAACTATATATATATATATATATATATAAATCAGTGTTTTTATGAAATGGCATACCTTTTTGTGGAATAAACATGTATACAGGCCCGAGAAGATTTCATGATGATTTAAAGGTGGTGAATAAGTTCATCAGATCATCAGATCATCATCATTCATTAATGAAAAATTAGTATAAAGAAAATGTCTTTATATTTATAGAAAGAGAATCACATGCATAATCAGTTATCGGCCTGCAGACATTAAGACAATAAAAAAGTTGTATAAAATACCCAGCAGTACAATCTTCTGGAATAAGTTATTTATAAAGGACTGTTTTTGATTAGTGACACCAAAAAGAACAGCAACATCATGCTAGTCTAATAATTTAAAACCAACAATCATATTTACATTATTCATTTGCTGTACATGTGTGTGTTCGGGGGAATTACAGATCGATCTGAAATATCTTTTACCACTTATTTCTCACCCAACACTTGGTTTGTCTGCGAACACATTCGGGGCAATAATAACCGGCGTTTGTTTTCACAGTACTGAGAGTTTGTCGCATTATTAATGAAATAAATAGAAGCGGTTTATAATCTATGCTACAGTTGCAATCTCTGCTGCATGTTGGTTGCATAATTGCCGTATGAGCAGAAACCTGCGTCCCTGAATACTGCTGTAGTGCTTCAGAAAGAGATGGAGAGACAGAGATGAAGGAGAATGTGGCATTAGACAGATTTACAGCCCTGAAAGCTGCGATTGTGTGCAAACACTGTCATTAAAGGGGCCTTAGCATTTATTTTCCCACAAGGTCAGCTTCTATTGTTATGCAAGTGGTTTTTGCTCCTGCGCCTATGTAAATGTCTTTTGATGCGAAATTAGTAAAAATGAGTTCAATTTCTTTTTTAACTTCTCCATCCTGCAACAACAGTCTCTGTAAAAATACATCACATCGAGACAGATGGATAATAATGTAATTTCTAACAGCACAAACTTTCACACTTTACTCTTATTAATTCTGCTGGTGTTCAGATTGTTTGATTTGGAAGCTTATTTCAGCCACGGGATAAAAAAAATAAATAAAGATAATTGAAACTTTTTTTCTCGTAATTTTGACTATTTTTACAAGTCTAAAGAACCTTGCAATTCTTTGGAAAAAGTGAGAATTGTGAGATATAAACTGATAATTTGGACTTTTTTTCTTGCAATTTACGGTGGGCGAGTTTACTTGTAATTCCGAGTTTATCTCTAACAATATCAGACTTTTTTTCTCAGAATTGTGATATAACGTTGCAACTGCAAGAAAAGAAGTTGCGATTACTATTTAAATTTTTTATTGTGGAATTTATGGTGGAAACAAAAAAACAACTGCGAGACGTAAACTCCAAAATCTGAAAAAAAAAAAAGATATAATAAAATGCAAAAATTGCGATATATATTGCTAGATTTGACTCTGAACTGCAAGAAAAAGTCAGAATTCTCGGTTTTTATCTTGCAAGTCTTGAGTTTTTCTCAGAATTGCAAAATAAACAGTCTGAATTGCAAGACATAAACTCAGAATTGTGAAAAAATAAATCCGTATTTAGTTGCAATTGCCTTTTACATTTTTTTTAAGCTTCCATAGTTTGACATCACGACTCGGTGGCCCGAGTTTCTCAACACTAAACATGTTAACACGCTGATGTTAATCTAGTTCACATCAGAAAGCTGAAGTGCAGAACGAGTCGTTTTTGCAGTGTAGGGTCAAAATGAACTCTCCAGCACTCGAGCTGCTGGATTATTTCTCATATAAAGCCACTAAAAGATAAATATGAAAAACACAATGTATCAGGTGTAGTCTGATGAATATGGAGGCGAGTGGTAAACTATCCGAATTCATCCACCATTGGCAGAAGTTAATATTGGACCCTGGTTTTTGTGATTCAGTGAAGCGAGCGTTGATTCCTCATGATACGACCCCTTTAGAAAGAGCAGTGAAGGCTGCGATGAAATGAAGCAGAAATGTGAAAGGCAGAAACGCTAGCGTGTGTTACAGCTACTCGTCTCGCCTCCGTAGCAGCTGTTCAGAAAAAAGCACGAGAAATCAAAATGAGGTATACCTGTTTAGGGAGGTTCATGGTTATTTCAGCATACATCCATGTCTCATATTGGCATGACTGTAATGATTCGCAGAAAAGAAACAGCAAACGCAGTCCAGAGTTTCGCCCTTTTTATACTAAAATCATATGAGCTGCTGTTCATATAAAACACAAAAGTCTTTCCTTTACGCATAAAAGAGGTTTTGGTGCAAACAGAGATGTCCGTGTGTGTTTGATCTCTTGAGTTCCTCCGTGTGTAAGTGCGAGTCGTTGAATTATTCCCGCGCTCGTTTTGCTCGAGTCATTCGTAGTCTGGTGTTCTCTCGCACACGCTGCATTCTGATTTGCTGAGAGAACAGCATCATAGGCTGGATTCTTTAGGGGGGAAGTCCAGGTTGGTAACCATGGTGACGACGGAGAGGATGTCGTCGGGGGTGATGAGGTTGGTGTTGCGCTGCATTGAGATGATGCGCTCCTCCACGCATCCCGCAGACAGACGCGCCTCGGCCTCGTGGTCCCAGCACTCCTCTATGGTCTCACAGAGCATTGCCAGACCCTAGATACACCGATTAAATGATTTGGCGTGTGAGAAAGTCTCAGTATTTGCTGTGTCTATTTTTCTGGAGCTACACGAACAAAGCCTGAGCATCGTGCATCTTTAAACATCTTGAGCTTCAACAAGAGTGTGTTTGTGTAGCAGTACCGTATGTTTTAGCCAGTGCTCTCTGAATATCGGCCGTAGTTTCTTATGCACAACGACGTCCTGCATGTCCTCCAGAGACAGATGAAGACCTGCCTCCTCCTCAAACGGCAGACAGAACTCATCCACGGGACCTGAGACACACACACACACACACACACACACACACACACAGACAGACAGACAGACAGACAGACAGACAGACAGACAGACAGACAGACACACACACGCAAAGACACACACAAAGACACACACAAAGACACACACACACACACACACACACGCAAAGACACACACACACTCACACAGACAGACAGACAGACAGACAGACAGACAGACACACACACACACACACGCAAAGACACACACACACTCACACAGACAGACAGACAGACAGACAGACAGACAGACAGACAGACAGACAGACAGACAGACAGACAGACAGACAGACAGACAGACAGACAGACAGACAGACAGACAGACAGACAGACAGACAGACAGACAGACAGACAGACAGACAGACAGACAGACACACACACACACGGATCAGCACCGGTTTATCCCATGACTTCACCTGAGTGTGAGTGAATGGGTGTTTGTTACCGTCGGCCGCTGTGCAGCGAGAGGCCAGTTCCCACAGCACCAGACCCGCGGCGTACATGTCGATCCTCAGAAACGCGTCGCGCTGGAAACTGATCGCTCCCTCCAGCACCTCCGGAGCCATGTAGCGCCGCGTTCCCACCTTCACACAACACAACCAATACAACCTCAGCAATGACTGAGTAGCACTTTACATCTGTCCCAAGTAAGGACTATTCAGTCAATGTTTGCCATGAATTGCATTGTGAAACTAGAAAAAAACTGACATACATTTAAATATTTGTTGTTTGTTTTTGAGCACATGCACAAATTATATTCACCTGTCCGTGTGTGTCGCCTGTAGATTTCCCTGCTTCAAACTTCAGTGACAGGCCAAAGTCAGCAATACATGCAGTTAAATCACTCTTCAGTAACACATTCTTACTCTTGATATCTCTGAGAGAGAGAGAGAGAGAAAGAGAGAGAGGTTAAGTTACAAAGTAGGTTTCAAAGTAGGGACTGGGTTTGTGAAAAAGTTTAGAGAAAAATGGTGTAAAAATAAAGAATATATATAAAAAATAATACACCTAAAAGTACATTACTATAATGAGTAGAGAAAAAAACATTTATGATGATAATAATAATAAAAATGTAACTTAACTGAAACTAAATATTTTCCAAACCATATAAATTGAATCTTTATACAAGAAACTAAATTAAATTTTAGGATGAGGGGCCCTCACTACAAAAATAAATTAATAATAATAAAAATAATAAATGAATGAATCAAATTATTAATTATTAAATAAATATATTTTAGATTAAAATAAAAAATAAGTATATAAATAAATAAAAAACATTCAACATTCAAAAAAAGTATAAAAATCAATATGCTAGAAAAATACATCAATAAATAAACAAAGAAGTATATATACCCCAAAACAATCTAACAGTAAATTACTGTAACGAGTAGAAAAAAACTGAAACTAAATATTTTCCAAAGAAACTGTACACATTTTATTATGCAATTTTTATTATACATTGTTTTTAAGTATAAACTGGGTCTTTTTACAAGAAACTATATAGATGACTGTTAATTTTAGGATGGGGGTCCCTCACACAAGGAAATTTGGGGGTCCTTTGCATCTAAAAGACATGAGAGAGATAGGTTAAATTACATCTGATTTAGGGGGTTTCAAACTGGGGGTGTGGGTGGAAAAGTTTAGAGAAAAAGTGTGAAAAATGTACAAATAAATAAATATATACATTTTACATAAAAAATAAGAAGCACATAAATACGTATATAAATAAATATTTTACAAAAATAATTTTTCACACATTTATATACTTTTTTTATAGTATAAACTGGGTCTTTATACAAGAAACTAAATACATGCTTGTTACATTTTTGGATTGGGTCCATCGCTAAAAAATGTAAAAATGAATAAATAAATAAATAATAAAAAAGATTAAAATACATATATAAATGTATACATTTTAGATTAAAATAAATAAGTAAACAAATAAGTATATAAGGTGATATTACATCTATAATACATTACTATAATGAGTTTGAAAAAAAAAATTAATAGAAACAAAATATCAAATAATATTTTACACATATTTATATGATACATTTTTACAGAATAAACTGGGTCTTTATACAAAAAACTATATAGATGTCCTGTAAGATTTTAGCCTTTGGGTCCCTTGCTAAAAATGTAAAAAAAAAAGAATAAATAAATAAATAAATATATATATATATATATATATAATGAAAAAATATATACAGGTGCATCTCAATAAATTAGAATGTTGGTGTGCTTGACTGGCCAGCAAACTCACCAGACCTGAACCCCATAGAGAATCTATGGGGTATTGTCAAGAGGAAAATGAGAAACAAGAGACCAAAAAATGCAGATGAGCTGAAGGCCACTGTCAAAGAAACCTGGGCTTCCATACCACCTCAGCAGTGCCACAAACTGATCACCTCCATGCCACGCCGAATTGAGGCAGTAATTAAAGCAAAAGGAGCCCCTACCAAGTATTGAGTACATGTACAGTAAATGAACATACTTTCCAGAAGGCCAACAATTCACTAAAAATGTTTTTTTTTATTGGTCTTATGAAGTATTCCAATGTGTTGAGATAGTGAATTGGTGGGTTTTTGTTAAATGTGAGCCAAAATCATCACAATTAAAAGAACCAAAGACTTAAACTACTTCAGTCTTTGTGCATTGAATTTATTTAATACACGAGTTTCACAATTTGAGTTGAATTACTGAAATAAATGAACTTTTCCATGACATTCTAATTTATTGAGATGCACCTGTATATATAATGAAAAAATATATTTAAATAAATTAATCAAATTTTTCTTTACATTTTTACAGAATGTATAAGCAAATACATACAGTATGTATAAAAACATATAATTAAATAGATCTAACAGTATTATAATGAGTAGAAAAACAATATAATAATGTAACTTAATAGAAACAAAATAGTTTCCAAATAATATTTTACACATTTATATTACACTATAAATTGGGTCTTTATACAAGAAACTAAATAGATGTTGGTTAAATGTTAGGATGGCGTTCCCTTGTACGAGCATCAGATTTTATTTTCAATGGCATCTAACAGATTGAAAGTGTTTAGTACCGGTGTGCAACGGCAGGCTTGTGTCCGTCCTTCAGGTTGGGAATGTCCTCGTGTAAATACGCCAAACCGCGCACAAACGTCTGCGCTATCAGACACAACTCATTCCACGACACAACATTTGCCTTCAGGAAGTCCGTCAGCGAGCCCTGAGAACAAACACACACGCAAATGATATTATCACACACTCTGTGAATCAAACATGTGACACACTGAGGTCATGTGACAATAATGTAGCATGATACTGTTTAAAACAATTACTCCTGCATACTGCATACTACTAAAATAATGGTTTCTATTTTAATATCCTTTAAAATATAATTTATTTCTGTGAAGCAAAGCTGAATTTCCGTCATCATTACTCCAGTATAAAGTGTCACATGATCTTCAGAAATCATTCTAATATGCTGATTTATTATTAGAATTATCAATGTTGGAAACAGCTGTGATGCAAATATTTTTTTTTCGAGCAGCAAATCAGCATATTAGAATGATTTCTGAAGATCATGTGACACTGAAGACTGGAGTAATGATCACAGAAATACATTACAGTTTAACAGATATTTACATAGAAAACAGTCATTTTAAATGGCAATAATATTTCACAATTGTGCTGTTTTTACTGTATTTTTAATTAAATAAATGCAGCCTTGATGAGTTTTTTTCTGTATTTTTTATCAAATAAATGCAGCCTTGATGAGCAGAAGAGACTTTTTTAAAAACATTACAAGTCTTACTGATCCCAAACTATTGAGCGGTAGTGTATTTCGTTTGGAATTTTCATTGAGTGTAGTAAACAGTATGCAGTATTCTGAATAAAGTACACAGGGGTGTGTGTGTGTGTTTTTGTGTGTGTGTTTGTGTGTGTGTGTTTGTTTATGTGTGTGCGTGTGTGTTTGTTTGTGTGTGTCTGTTTGTGTGTGTGTGTGTGTGTGTGTGTCTGTGTGTGTGTGTGTGTGTGTGTGTGTGTGTCTGTGTGTGTGTGTGTGTGTGTGTGTGTGTGTCTGTGTGTGTGTGTGTGTGTGTGTGTGTGTGTCTGTGTGTGTGTGTGTGTGTGTGTGTGTGTGTCTGTGTGTGTGTGTGTGTGTGTGTGTGTGTGTCTGTGTGTGTGTGTGTGTGTGTGTGTGTGTGTCTGTGTGTGTGTGTGTGTGTGTGTGTGTGTGTCTGTGTGTGTGTGTGTGTGTGTGTGTGTGTGTCTGTGTGTGTGTGTGTGTGTGTGTGTGTGTGTCTGTGTGTGTGTGTGTGTGTGTGTGTGTGTGTCTGTGTGTGTGTGTGTGTGTGTGTGTGTGTGTCTGTGTGTGTGTGTGTGTGTGTGTGTGTGTGTCTGTGTGTGTGTGTGTGTGTGTGTGTGTGTGTCTGTGTGTGTGTGTGTGTGTGTGTGTGTGTGTCTGTGTGTGTGTGTGTGTGTGTGTGTGTGTGTCTGTGTGTGTGTGTGTGTGTGTGTGTGTGTGTCTGTGTGTGTGTGTGTGTGTGTGTGTGTGTGTCTGTGTGTGTGTGTGTGTGTGTGTGTGTGTGTCTGTGTGTGTGTGTGTGTGTGTGTGTGTGTGTCTGTGTGTGTGTGTGTGTGTGTGTGTGTGTGTCTGTGTGTGTGTGTGAGTGTGAGTGTGAGTGTGAGTGTGAGTGTGTGTGTATGTACCTTCTCATGATACGCTGTGATGAGCCATAGCTCGATTTCGACTCCATTTCCTCTTTTTTCCGCTCCGATGAAGTGAAGGATATTTTCATGTTTCATTCCACTCAAACTATACATCTCATATTCATTCTGCCATGACTGTTTATTCTGAGAGAGATCGCAGACAAACACATGCAAAATTAACAACATTCAAAGCCACTGTAAAACAGTACATTTACGCACAATTGTGATGCACATCAGTTGATTTCTGTATTCATGTGCACAAGTTGTAAACAGACTAATGAACTATATTACTTGATGGACAAATTATTTATGATTCATTAATTTTCCAAATGATCTGTTGAATATTGGTGTATTTTATCATTGCGGTTGCTGTCATTTTACAAAAGCAGCTAGATTTAAATTTCCAGTCTTTGCAATGTGAACCAGTGCAAAATACTTCAGTGTGCAATTCAAATATTACAATGATTTTATTGCTGTTGAATACTGAACATTGCATCACTTTATCAAAGAGAATTCTTCAAACATTAATTTTTTAAAAAAGAAAAATCATATCAGCTAAGACTGAAAGTACACGGTAAAAAAATACTTTTTTGAAGTCTTAAAGATTTCAGGCTGAATTAATAGCTTAAGCTTAATATTTTAGGTTAGAGGTTTAGAACAAACACTAGCTATAATATTTGAAGAATATTAATACAGAGATTCAGAGCATAATAATAAAGCACTCAGATTTGAGTTACCAGCAAACCATATCACTGTTACCCATGAGCTTTTGGCTTATTGCTTTATTATAATCATGTCGAATCTTCTGTGCTGAAGCTGAGGAGGGAAACTATGACCAGCAGTAATGAGATGAGATGCGTCAGATACCTGCACAGGGAAGATTTTGACAGCCACGTGTTCGTTGAGCAGCTGAGCTTTCCAGACGCAGCCGAAGCGCCCGCGAGCCTTCAGCTCCAGCAGCTGCAGCGGCTTCTGACCCAACAACGGTGACGGAGGCGTCAGACCCGGATCCTGCAGACACAAACACAACCCACTGAACACATGATTCACTCATACACATCAACACAAACACACACACACAGCGTCTGATGCAGGAGAACACATATAATAATCCATGCCAGCTACAAAGAAAGAAAGAAAGAAAAGAAGAGCCCATATGCAGATGAGAGTGACCACATCACAAACCCATGACAGAGGATGAGAACTGAAGCATCAGCAGGGCAGCATGGGAGACCGTGAGAGTGAATGAAGCTCTTACCTCGATCATGATACGAAAGGCGTGCTAGCAAGAGAGGAACAGAGGGGTTTTACTGCTTCTAGCACACACACAAGCTCTGGGATGTGAGTAAGAACGAGCGCAAACTCATTTAAGCATGAGAATGAGAAAGAAACACTGATGTGTGTCTGTGAGAACATGTGATGTAGTCTTATATGCAGCAATGAGAGACTGACATGAGAAAGATGGTACGTACCATCCTAAGAATTAAAGGGTTAAGGGTAAAGGCTTTAATAAGAACTAGTACGAACATACTAAAAAATGACAAAAAATGCACAACAAAATTACTAAAACTTTAACATTAAAATGAAACAGAAAATATAAAAATTAAAAAATATTAACAAAACTGATAATAGCATTTCAATGATATTTAAATAACACTGACTTGGGATGCAAAATTACACAAGATATTAAGACAAAATTAAAATTAAGTGAGTTTATGCATAAAATAAGGGGGAAAAAGATCTGCCAATGGGGTCAGAAAATTAAACACTCTGTTTTGCTTTAAGTTTTTTTTTGACCTCATTGGCAGATATTTGTCTTGTTTAAATTGCACTGGAAAACAACACAAAAATATTGAGTAAGAAAATCACTTTTTGCAGTGAAACATTTGCTCCCCAATGGTAGAATAGTTTATTGTGGTTATTATGAATGGATACACATTAATAACTGCACTGTTATGTGAAAGAGTCCCGATTTCACCAAAAAACATCTCCAGATATTACGCTCGAGTATAAAGATGATATTGAGATGAAGGTACAGTACCTGTGACGGCACGAGCAGCGGCGGGTACGACAGCTTCAGACGCCGGTACATCCAGAACGAGATGACGAGAATAACGGCGACAGCCATGACGGGAATCAGAGAGTACAGCAATGTGGGAAACAAGTCCGGCTTCGGAGGGACGGGGTTAGACGTGGCTGGAGAGAGAGAGAATGAGGAGTAATTAACTAAAAATGTGACCTAAATCTGGGTACTTAGATATGAGATAGTATCACATACACTACTGTTCAAACGTTTGGGTCAATAAGATTTTTAGTGTTTTGAAAGAAATTAATACTTTTATTGAGCAAGGATGCATTAAATTGACCAAAAGTGACAGTAAAGACATTTATAATGTAACAAATGATTTCTATTCCTTTTGAACTTTCTATTCATCGGTGAATCCTGACAAATAAAATGCATCACAGTTTCCACAACAATATTGTGCAGCACACTTGTTTTCAACATTGATAATAATCAGAAATGTTTCTTGAGCAGCAAATCAGTATATTAGAATGATTTCTGAAGATCATGTGACACTGAAGACTGGAGTAATGATGCTGGAAATACAGCTGCGCATCACAAAAATACATTTTATATTAACAGATATTCAAATATTTTAAATTGAAATAATATTTCACAATATTACCGTTTTTATTGTATTTTTGATCAAATAAATGCAGCCTCGGTGAGCAGGAGAGATTTAAACATCTTACTGATCCCTGATCAACTGGACCTTAATTTGATCAAAAACTGCTCATTAAAGGAGGAAGAGTCTATTCGATTGACATAATAATGCGTTGAATCACAGTGTGTTTACTGTTATGACATTCAGAGGCAGGTTAATCTGAAATAGTAGAAACTACAATAATACATCATCATGGAAAACTCGACAGATGTCAGAGAAATTAAATGTGTGCGACTTTGTGATTCAAAGTAACAAGAGTGAATATTTCAGACGTAACTCTATAATCAAAGGATTTTAGGTTTAAATCTACATGAATATATTTGGGAAAGTGTATAATTTAGATCCTGTATCTGGTCAGTTTCTGTTCAACACTCTTGTAGTGTCCCAACTGTGAGACACAGCTGTGAAATCAGTCTGATTATTAGTCTTGAAGTGCGCAGACAGTCCAGATATCTTCACTCGGTCACATGTTTGTGTCTGAGAGGTGTGAAGTGTGTGTTACTCACTCTGAATCATCTCTGGACTGTAGTGAAACTTCTCGTTGCACATGTTTCCCTCGCAGCAGCAGAAGAAGACGTCGGGATTCTCCTTACGCTCCACACACTCACTGCTGCACACACACACACAGACAACACATGTCATCCTCGGTTCACTACAAAACACACACATCACGCAAACACACACGCTGCATCCGAGCATGCATCTGCTCGTACCTGTCGTAGCAGTTAACATCGTCCAGCCAGCAGCCCTGCTTCACCATCTCGATGGCTCCTGAGCGGTTCTTCCAGGTGGAGAAACAGTGTCGTCGCTTGTCTTTCTCTCCGTGACATGATTCGATTCCGCTCTGGTTCGTCCCGTCCTTCTCCCAGCTTGCATTGTAAAACGCACACTCCTGCGTCTCCGAGCGCCCGAGAATCGCACCTGAACCACACAGAAAGAGACTTCAGATGCTGTCCATTTGTTTCATTTGATCAGCATAATAACAGAGGTTGTTTATTACCTTATCGCATATAAAACCTTAAAGGTACAGTACACGGTCAAATAAGTTTTCAAAGTTGTAAATAAAACAGATTATTGCAGTGCATTTTACAGTCTTTCTACTTCAAAATTTCACATTTAGTTCAATGTGTTACTTGCCGTTTCTTATTTGTGAAATTTACTAGCAATTTCTGAGTGGAAACTGTTTCTACTCCAGTTTTTGTTCAGTGCATGAAGCTTTTGAATTGTAAAAGTCAGTCATGTTAATTAAAAACTACTTTATGATTTTTAATGCATTAAACTATGTGCAATATTATAAGTGGACCTTTAGGTATAAACAACGCTACAAAAGTGTAGAATATGATTCATGTTATCATTTGTCGAGTGTTTACGTGAAGAGCTGAGCATTTTGAATAGCGTTTCTCAAATCTGATTTCAATAGTTGGATGTTGGCATGTTGCTAAACTCTAATAACACAATACTATAAAAATCATAAAAACACATAAGAAACAAACAGTGGGTCAAGTTGTCCATTTTTAAAATGAGTTTTCATTGTGTTTATCACAATGCATTCTGGGATTGCCTTCTTTATGAAGGATACGCGCTATGCTGCTTAAAAGGCAGCATAATCATGCATGTCTAATATTTTGTATTTTATAATAATATTGCAAGTCTTCTGAGATGATATTATAACTGTGAGGAACAGACAGAAATTTAAGTTGTTATTCACTGATAAGACTTTCTAAAATTTGGGTGAATTATTGCTTTAAGAGCTAAAAACTTTGATGATGTTATAACACTACAGTTTAAATGTCTCTTCTGCTCACCAAGGCTGAATTTATTTAATCAAAATTACAGTAAAAACAGCAAAATTGTGAAATATTATTACAATTTAAAGTAACTGTTTTCTATGTGAATATCTGTTAAAATGTAATTTATTCCTTTGATCAAAGCTGAATTTTCAGCATCATTACTCCAGTCTTCAGTGTCACATGATCCTTCAGAAATCATTCTA